>NC_133661.1:18474426-18686677 GCF_037893015.1 Macrotis lagotis
ATTGCAGTAATTTTTTTTTAAAAAGGACAAAGTTAATAATCTATTCATCATCTTAAGAGTATATATAATGGGGTGGCTAGGTGGCATAGTGGATAAAGCACTGGCCTTGGAGTCAGGAGTACCTGGGTTCAAATTCAGTTTCAGACACTTAATAATGACCTAGCTGTGTGGCCTTGGGCAAGCCACTGAACCCCATTTGCCTTGCAAAAACCCTAAAATATATCTATATCTATGTCTATATCTATATCTATATCTATATCTATGTCTATATCTATATCTATATCTATATCTATATCTATGTCTATATCTATATCTATATCTATCTATATCATCTATACAGGTCTATCATCAGAGATCTCCGTAATAATGGTGAAAGGAGAGAGGTATGTTTCATGACCCTTTCTTTTGGACTATCATTGCTTCTTATTTTAATGGTTTCCATCTATAATTTTGAATTTGTTGTGAACATCATGCTTTTTATCTTA
This sequence comes from Macrotis lagotis, assembly GCF_037893015.1. Classification (NCBI taxonomy): domain Eukaryota; kingdom Metazoa; phylum Chordata; class Mammalia; order Peramelemorphia; family Peramelidae; genus Macrotis; species Macrotis lagotis. The sequence continues at coordinate 18,474,912 of NC_133661.1, forward strand.
TTTCACTATCTCTTCATATAAGTCAGAGCGAATGAATGAATGAATGTAAAATTTATTTGAAGGATCAAATCTCGGGTATATAAGAGTGTCAGAAATGATTACATAGTCTGGATTCATTTTCAAAGGTTGTTCAACACAGTATAGTAGGGTCATCTAGATCTAATAGTTCAAGAGTATAGACTGAGAAGTAAAAGTCAGTCCATGACATTGTGAGGTATTCATGTCCATGACATCATCCGTCACCTCCAACCAGTCTTGAGGTACTGAAAAAGATAATAAACCAGAAGTATCACCAGTATCAGGGATAATTGCTGTTCATATGCTTTCAAGTTCTCAAGGGTGGTCCCAAGAATGTTTAATGGATTCTCTATGGAATATTTCCTGAAGCATGCACAGAGTTACATCATACTAGCAGGCATAGCTGTAGTCTTATCTTATTATTGGAGAGAATATCAATTATAGCAAGCAACCATTTGATCACAATTATAGACATTTGCATGTATTATAATGGAAAAATTCCAATGTTGAGTTAAGAGGTGTTGCCCATTTTGTAAGTGAGCAATTTTGTTTCAAAAAGGAAGCATAAAATTAATTGGGGGGTGACAGAAAATGAACTGTTGTATAAAGAAAAGAAATTCAATCAAATTGTGAAAGATTCAAGACATTATTCTCTTTGAATGTGAACATTTTGGTTTCAAAAGGAGGCATAAAAGGAACTATTTAAAAAGATAATATTTTAACATAAAGAAATGGAATTTTTGGATAAAATATGAAAAACAAAGATTAGTAGAATGGCTGATTAAAGACCTGAAAAAAAATCTGTTTAAAGGAAAAAGAAAGATAATAGGGCATAATAGGGCATCGAGGTCATTTGAATTTATCTGTCCTGAAATGTCTGACTATACCATACCCTATTCATTAAACTCTAGTAGTTCCCCTGTACCTCCAGGATCAAATAAAAATTTCTCTATTTGACTTTAAAAATCCTTGATAGCCTATTCTTACCTTCTCAATCTTATATCTGATTCCCTTGCAAGTCTTCTGTGATTTAGCGCTATAAGCTCCTCCAATTCCACTTATTTCCTATCTCCAAGTGTTTTCCTTACAGTTCTCATTCCCAGAATTCTCTCTCCTCACCTCTACCTCCTAACCTTCCTTTGAGTTTCACTTAAGGTTCTACTTTTTTCCCAAAAGTCTTTCCCTGTTCTCCTTAATTTTAGAACTTTTCTTCTGAGATTAAACCCACTCCCCCCCACAATCATGATTTATTCTGTCTATGTCTGGTTTGAACATAATAATTGGCATGGTGCGTTCTCTATTAAACTGTGGGTTATTTGATAGTAGGAACTATTGTTCATTAATCTTTGTACTTTGAATGTTTAACAAAGTGTCTAGCATTTATTAAACAATTAATGGATACTAAGTGGATTGACAATTCAGAATCCAGTTGTGTAAAGGAATGGAAGGACTTGTTTTCAAAGGGTCAATCTAATGACCTTTGAATTTTTTTGGTTTACTTTATGATGAAATTTGTGCGTTTGTTGCTGTAGTTGTGTTGTTTTGTGGCATGGATGAATTAAACAAACCTTTAACACCCTAACACTTTTGTTTAACTGTTTTTGTGGGTTTTGCAAGGCAATGGGTTTAAGAGACTTGCCCAAGGTCACACAGCTAGGTAATTATTAAGTGTCTTAGACCAGATTTGAACTCAGGTCCTCCTGACTCCAGGACATGTGCTCTATCCACTGTGGTGGATAGCTGCCCCTTAACACTTTTAAATTTATAATACATAACACTTCCAAAGATGACCTTTAAGGATCAATTAAGGGAACTTGCAACAACTTCATAAACCCAAGGTAGAAGATGAATAAATTTCTCCAGGAAAAATGTAATGAGAAACAAAGTAGTTTTTGGATCATGGAAGGAGTATCATGGAGTGAAGCTATTTATTAAAAAGAAAAAAAATGGACCTTGATGTCTGCAGTCAGTGGTCATCAGTTTTTCCATGTATATGAACAGTCTTCACCCTTGCATTTCCCTGCTAGATTTCTGTAAGCAAATGAACACTCCCTCCACTGTGCACTTGGGAAAGAGTGCAACCTGAGTTTAAATGTGGACTGTGATGTATTGTTGCCTTGCCTTCTTTTGAGCTCCTATATTGAACTGATGTTATATTGCTTTGAATTAAATATACTATGTGTAAAAATTTGTTAAAAATACTATTCTTTTTATGAAATGTTTTAAGTCAGAGGAATTAAAAAAGAAACAAAATAATCAATTAAAAATAAAATTTAATTTAAAAATTTTGAGAAAATATGGAAAGCAAGCAGGTAGGAGCTAATTATATGATAGATGTCTTTATCTGGAAATATTGAGGGCAAGGTGTAGTAAGAAAACTAGCTGGAGAGCAAGGGCATCATGCTCCATAGAAGATATTATGATATTAGCATCAGTCCTGGAGTCAGGAGAACCAGACCCAGACACTTAATAATTACCTAGTTGTGTGGCCTTGGGCAAATCACTTAATCTCATTATCTTGCCCCCCCCCAAAAAAAAAGAAAGAAAAAGAAGTTATAATGGGATCCATATCACTCATACCAAACAGATACATTCCAAGCATGGAATTATTGAATACAAAGACACAACTATTTAATCATCAAGTTTGAGGAAAAAGAAATGGGCTAGGCAGTTTGGAATGTTATCAGGCTAGCTATCATATTAAAGAACAAGGTCAATCTCTCTGGGACTGTGATCTACAGGCAGGCAGCCCTCTGAGTTGGTGCATCTGCATATCTTTCCTGAATAGTTCATACAGACAGACAATGAACCAGTCAGGAATTGAAAAGAGAACAGCCTGGAACAAATTTTGAGAATCTGACAAGTGCTTTCAATGATCCTGAGCTTTCTGATTTTGTGAAAGTCTCTCCTTTTAATTCCAGTCTCCCACCCTGAGATGCCGCATATTTATGCCTGTGACTGAATAAGCATCTCCTTTGAAAATTGTATATCCTGGCTTGCCATGAAAACTTGCTCTTCTCTCAAGAAATACTTTCCACACAATCAGCCTGTTTTTCTCTTCCTATCACATGCTCTTTTACTCTTAGTCATTTTTTCTCTTCCACAATGAATTCAATGCCTGCCTCACTATTTTTGTCTCTACCCCATACCTTGCTTTAAAAAAAAAAAAAAAAAACGACAAATAACTCCCTGACTTCCTATTTCCTATTTCATTTAACTCCTATCATTTGTCTCCAATTTATCTCATATATATATGCTAGGGTGTTCATACGTTAGAATGGCTCTCACAGTTCTCCGGCTCAATGAAATTTCCCCTCAGGGACTACGATTCCTAGCTATAGCAGTTGGGAGTCTAAACAGGTGGCTGCCAGAGAGAGGAAAGAGTAGGACTATTATCGAGGAGGGAGACAAAAGAGTCCCTGATGAGATGTAGGACCAGCAAAACGTATGTCAATTATATGACATAAAGTAGAACAGAAGCAAGACAATCTGTTGTGAGTAGCAGATGATGGAATCTACTATCAACAGAAAGGGGTCTGCATCACTCCTCTTATCCTGACCACTTGTGTCATTGAATAGCTGAAGCTCAGTGAATCTACACAACCTAAGCTGACATGCTAAATCTTTTATTAAGCTACAAAATTAGATGCTTTAACCATCTATACAGAATTCGATAGAAAATTAGATATGAAAGAATAATAGCAAGATAGTAACGTCCTGAGAGTATTTCTATGTGAATCTCACTTGAAAAATAAGCATAGTGAAATAGCTCCAACCTATTTAATTGTACTTGAAATATGGTATTTTGTTTGATACTCAAAACAACCCTGTGCTGTAAGTTCTATCAAGATTATCAATGAGAGGTGTGGACCATCATCATTAGTCAACTAACATTTAGCATGTGGTCCACTCTATTCCTGGTCACTTGTGAGAATTATTTGAAAGTTTGTAAAGCACATCTTAAAAAATACTTAAATATTATTAACATTGGTGGTGATGGTAGCAATAGTGATCATGACACCAAAAATAGCAGGATATTATAGAGTGTTCAAAGACCCAGGCTTAGAATCAAGAAGACCTCAATCAAATGCACACTGGGTATATTTGCTGAAGATCCTGAATAAGTTCCTTAATTTCAATGTGTCCTACAATTGCCCCAGGAAATTTGAAATGAATTCAACATCTTTAAGTGGGATAATTGCTCGTGATAACTAATTCACAGATCCACTGTATATTTTTAAAAGAATCAGGGTTCTTGACCCCAAGTAACAAAGCTAGGTGGGAAAGCCAGGTCTTCAGATTCCAGACCAGAACATATCCCTTCACATTTGCCTGTCTCTTCAAATTCTGACAGTGACAAAATTCATCATGTGAGGAAACATGCATTTACCTATTAACACAGTGTTATAATGAAACACTTATGCAGATGAAGTTGAGAAACTGGAACTTATATGGATCCAAATAAGAGCAGATGTTCTCAAAGATTCTTCATGTAAGATTGTTAGTGCTATTCTATAGCTAACAGGTATTACCATGGCAACTTAAATTTGTCCTGTGAAATAACAAATAATAGTTAAATAATACCATTCCAAGGACTGAAAGTTTTATTTTTATTCATCATAATGACACCATGAAATGCCAAAAAATTTGATGAAATTTGTAACTTAACTCAATTAAAATAAAATAAATTGGAACCATAATGTGGCCAGGTACAATGCAATGACTCATAGATTTAATCCAATGACCTGAATTAAATCCTTGTTCTCCTTTCTACTCTAGTAATTTTAGGTAAATCGCTTAATCTCCCCTTCCATCCACCCCACCTGAGTTTCCTCATCTATAAGATGAAAGAAAGGACTAAGGTAATCTCAGTATCTCTTCCACATGTTGGCAAGAGATGACAAAGACATCACTTAATTTACATTAGCATCCAAAAAAGACAGAAGAGCCCCCCTTCACTCTCACCCACCTCGAACCTGAGATGAATGCCGAGTTTTTGTTGTTGCTTCCTGATTTTTTTTTGGAACATGAAAAGGTCTTGCAGTATTAAAGGTTTATATCAAAGATTTGAAAACAAGAGCTACAAAATGCAGGCAGCCAAGATGAAAGGTAATTATTTATTTATTGTTCATCCCTCCCACTCCTCTTTGATATTTTAAAGGCTAGACTCTAAACTATTGAAGTCAAACAATTTTCCTGAAATGTTGCCTTTAGGAGGATGCACATTAGGTATTATGAGTGATATACTCATAATCATTATACACGGTGGCTACAGAGGGAAGAGTAAAATACAGAAGATACAGGAGGAATACAGCATGGGGGAATGGAACAAAACATAAGCCCCAAAATGAATGTGAAATCATTTGTCTCACAAACTCCAACATCTCTTTTGCTAATATTATTCCAGATTCCTTATCTCCCCTAAATAGGGTGCATTCTCCTTGAGGACAAGGAATATTCCCACTTCTATCACCAGGTCCTAGTAGGAAGCCTGGGACATAATAAATCCTTAATAAGTGCTTTTTCAATTATTTATCTACTGATTCATTCATTCATTCATTCATTCATTCATTTATTCATGAATTAGAAGAGGTATTAAAATAGAGGAAAGTTATTTAATCTCTGTGGGCTTCCATACTTCCACAATATGAGAGGGTTGAATTAGTTGGGCTCTAAGGTCACTCAGATCAAAATCAATCAACATGAGCTTTCAGGGTGCAGGCTGCCTCACACCTGAACATATTCCATTCTTGTATTCATATCTCATAAGTCTTTATCCAGTTCCAAAGTTTGATTCCAATGCTACACCCTTCAGGAGGTAATTTTGGATTCCCTCCTCTCCCCACACATGGGTACAGTTTTGTGTTCTCTCTCCATCTTGAAATTACTTCATATAAACATGACAACTATTCATCCTGGTGAAATGTCAGCCTTTTCAGGACAGGAGTGACTTCATTTCATCTTTATACATTCAGGGCTTTACATAATTGATGAACATAAAAGTCACTTAATATAATCCTCATATGATTGAATTGGAGAATGGCAACTTGTTCATCTGACCTGTGTTAGTCTGTTCTTGCAATCAAATGTTCACACTCACAGATCAAGTTTAAGGAAAATTATGAAGTAGGAAAAAGTTTTTTCATCTCCCTTCTAGCTTACTATCTCAATAGCTCCTCCAATTCCTTTATTTATGATGCCAAGGTCACAGTGCTACAGGCTTTCTCCCAGTCTACTATGAGATTACCACTATATCATAGCATACACCTCTGTCCATCAGGATCTCAATCAAGCTCAAGGCTTTAGAAACTCATTCTAAACTCCCTACTCTTAAGAAAAAATAATGAGAAAATAGTATTCCCCATTAGTTTTATCTCAAATAATATAGTATTTGCTATTTTATAACTCAGTGTCTGGCATAGAGATGTTTATTCCCCTCCTCAATTTAAAAAAAATAAACACCAACTTCTCTCTCTAATTGACCTCTAAATGGATCAAAGACAAACTAGCACGTGAAGAGGTTTTAAAACCAAAGGTTCAAAATTCTTTGCTTTGAGTTTTCAGGGAAATTTAAGAACTGTTACCTATAAAAAAGTATCTCATGTTATCTTCATTTTATTGACATTCATTCCATTAATTCAATTGTGTCCATTTTAGAATAAGAGGCAATAAAGTCCTTTATTCATTCTTTTTGAAAAATTTATTTGGTATCTTGTTTTCCCCAATTACATGTATATAAACAACTTTTAACATTCAATGTTAAAACTTTGAGATCCAAATTTGCTGCCTTCCTCCCTCCTTACACCACATCGTTGAGAAAGCAAGCAATTTGATATAGGTAATTAACGTAAAAACAATTCCATAATTGTCATTTTGTAAAAGGAAAGATAGATACCCCCCCCTCAAAAAGAAAACTCAAGGAAAAAATAAAATGAAAAAGTATGTTTCAATCTGTATTCTGAAAACTATCATTACTCTCTCTGGGAATGGATAGGATTCTTCATCATAAGTCCTTCAGAGTTTTCTTGAATCATTATATCTCTCAGAAAAGCTAAGTCAATCACCACTGATGATTCTACTCTATTGCTGCTATTGCTACACAATACGTATCAATTTGCAACAGCTCAAGTAAGTCTTTCAAGGTTTTTCTGATATCATCCTGCTCATTATTTCTTATAACAGAGTAGCCATCACAATCAGAAAGCACAATTTGTTCAGTCATTCCCCAACTCTGGTGTCCCCTCAATTTCCCGTTCCTTGCCACCAGAAAAGAACTGTACAAATATCTGTCCTTTTCCTTTTCCTTGTTGTTTGGTTTTTTTTTTTTTGTCTCTGTGGATTGAGATCTAGTAGTGGCTTTGCAAGGTCAAAGGCTATCCATAGATTTATAGCCCTTTGAACATAGTTCCACAGAACATAGGTCTACAGAATGGTTAACATGGTTAAACAATGATTAAAACTATGCCGCTAACAATCCATTATTTCGTTTTCCCTAAATCCCCTTCCATACTTGTCATTCATTTTCCTTTTCTGTTCCATTAGTCAATCCAATTGGTATAAGGTAGTCCCTCATAGTTGTTTTGATTTTCATTTCTCTAATCACTAGTGAGTTGGAACATTTTTATAAGACTACATATAGCATCAATAACCTCATCTGAAAACTGTTCATACCCTTTGATCATTCATATATTGGGGGAATGGCCCTTATTTTAAATTTGACTCAGTTCTCTTTATGTTTGAGAAATGAGACCTTTATCAGAGAAAATTGCTTCAATATTTTTTCACAATTCCTATGGCTAACTGTATTTCCCTCCAACTTACTCATTTTCCAATTTATTCTAGTCTCTATCTTCTTTCAGCCGGTCCCTCCTCAAAATTGTTTTGCTTCTCACTACCCCTTCCCCCAATATGCCTTCCCTTCCTTTATCTACTTATCTGTCTCCCTCCAACTTTCCTGTGGGATTAGAGAGATTTCTATACCCACTTGAATGTGTAAATTATTTGCTTTTTGAGTCAATTCTGATAAGAAAAGTCCATTCACTATACCTTCACCTCTTTCACTTGACTATAAAAATCTTCCTCTTACCTCTTTTATGAGAGATAATTTACCTCATTTTACCTCTTCCTTTTTTTCTCCCAATTCATTCCTTTCTTACCACTTAATTTTATTACTTTTAGATAGCTCTTCATATTCAACTCGCACTGGTATGCTCTGTGCGTATGTGAATAACTGTCCTAATAATTAGAAAGTTCTCATGAGTTACCAGTATCATCTTCCCATACAGGAATATGAACAGTTCAATAAAATTAAGCTTCTTATCTCTTTCCTGTTTAGCTTTTAATCCTCCTCTTAAGTGTCATATTTGAAGATCAAATTTTGGGTTCAGCTCTGCTCTTTTTATTATGAAAATTTGAAAATCCATTATTTCATTGCATATCAATATTTCCCTAGTTGATTCTTTGATATAATTTCAGAACTTTTGTCTTCTAGACTATCATATTCCAAGGTCCTTTAAAATACCAACTTGCAACCTTGTGTTATCATGATACTTGGTTTTTGTGTGACTGCTTGCAATATTTCCTCCTTGACCTGGAATTTGACCATAGTATTCCTTGGAATTTTCATTTTAGGATCTCTCTCAGGAGGTGATGGGTAGATTCATTCAATTTCTATTTTACCCTCTCGTTCTACTCTATCAGGATCGTATTTCCTTGATAATTTCTTGAAAGATGATACCTATGCTCTTTTTTTCATAGCTTTCAAGTAGTCCAAATATTTAATATATCCTGTGTCTGTTTTCTAGGTCTGTTGGTTTTCCAATGAGATATTTCACATTTTTTACGCTTTTTTTCATTCTTTTTGCTTTTGTTTTGTTTCTTAATTTCTCAAGAAATCCTTAATATTTATTTACTCAAGTCAAATTTTTAGCAATGATTTTCTTAAGTGAGTACCTCCTTTTCCACACTTGGCCAGTTCTACTTTTTAAGGCATACTCCTCCTCAGTGACTTTTTGAATTTCTATCATTTGGTCTGGTCTGTTTTTTCAGCAATTATTTTCTTCAGTATTTTCTGTACCTGCTTTAGCAAATTTCTAATACATTTTTTCATGAGTTTTTTTGCATGTCTCTCATTTCTCTTTACAATTTTTCCTCTACCTCTCTTAATTTATTTTCCAAATCTTTGCTGAGTTCTTCAATGGGTTGAGATCACCATGGATTTTTCTTGGAGGCTGTTGAGGAAAGAGCTTTGACTTTGTTATCTTCTTCTGAGGGTGTTTTGATCTACCTTGTCCCCAATGTAACTTTTTATGGTAAGACTGCTTTTCCTGTTGAGTGCTCATTTTCCCAACCCAAGATTTGACTCTGTTTCTTGGTTAATGTAGAACTCTGAAGATTCACTGTCTAAAACTTCTGGGGTTTTGTGCAGCTATGTTCTGAGATGCTTCTGGGGACCTGTAAGTTTTCAGTTTTTTGTTTTTTTTTTGCCTTGGAACTATGAGGAGGAGGTCCCTGCTTCTCTGTGGCCATAAGCTCTAGAATGCTACTACTTCTCCTTGCCCTGAGACTGCCATGCAGACCTGTGACCAGGATCCAAGACCTGAAATCAAATCCTGCTTTGGATAAATTACTTGGCAAATAGCTACCTGCTTGTTTCTTCATCTGTAAAATGAGGGGAAAAGACCACATATAAACATCCCAGAGGGCTTGTGAGAATACATGAGATCATATTTGCCAAGCACTTTACAAACATGAAAGCCCTATCTATCAAAGCTAGATCTTATTACAATAAGTTGCCACAAAGGGTTGGTATATAGTATTATACAGTTTTCTGATTTGAAAATTCTGATACCAATAATATAACAAGTCTATTTTTATGCCCTAATTTATTATGAATAAATATATTTACACCTTTCCTTTGTTAATTTTTTCTTGTTCTGTATGAATTTGTTTTCATGCTTTCTTTCTCATATTATTATAAGTTCTGGAGGGTAGGAATTGTCTTTTACCTCCTTTTGTATCCCTCAGCATTTAGTATTGTGCCTGATGCATAGTAGTTATGTCATAGATGTTTACTGCCTAATTGATTGGTTGATACTGTTACAGAGCTAAACAAGATTGTCTGTGTGTGTGTGTGTGTGTGTGTGTGTGTGTGTGTGTGTGTGTGTACAGGAAAAACCTGAGATAAGAAAGGGAGAAAAACAACAATGAGGAAATAGAAGATAAGTAGCTTGGAGATATACTCATCTTTCCATATTGTTGATTCCCTTAGATATCTTATTCATTGACAAAGAAATGAAATGCCAGGGTATCAATCCTTCAAACAATCTTTGGTAATATGAGGCACATAGATGCAGGGGATAGAGCCCAACAAGAGAATTGAAGACTTTGTCATATGGGATGTTCTGTTCTTTGTATAAAAATTCATTTTAATTACAAAAAAATTTGCACATTGAAGATAAGGGTTCCATCCAGAAGAAAGCACCAGGATTTTAGATCAGCAAGTCACTCTTGAGATGGTTTTTCAGATTTTTCCAAATTTGATATCATTAATTACAACTCCATCCTTTTATTTATGAAAACATTTGGTTAGTCTACTAGAATCCAAGACTCATGTATTTCTTTCTGACCACACCAGCATCCCAAAGGTGTCATCTGAACTTAATTTATCAAGCTTATATGAAATCAAACTTTTATAGTGTCTACTAAGTATAAATTTGTAAGATTTTAGGAATTAAAAAAGCTAATAAAATGTGAAAATGTCAAGGCAGGGTGAGAACTTTAGTTTTGCAATCAGAAGGTCTGGATTTGAACTTAGACTTTACTACATACTACTATGCTACCTACAATTCTATATACAAAACTATAGTACTACAGACTGCCTACATGATTACCTACAAGTCACGAAATTCTCTAGGATTCAATTCCCTCATTTGTAAAAACAAGAAATTGTTCTTAACGGTCTTCGAGGTTCCTTTCATTCTAAATCTATCTCTATGGCTCTGTCATGAAAAAAAATCATCTAAAGGTTATGAAATTTAAACAGACAAATACTATGAGCAGAAAAAAAGAAATCATTGAACTCTAGTTATATTGGCAGTGGGGGTGGGTGAGTTGGTTGAGGAAAGGTTTCCTCCAGGGGGGCACCTGACTTGAGTCTTTATAGAATATTTTGATAAAGTCATGGATTTAGCAGTGGAAGTCCACCTAGCTGTGGAAAGCCATACAAATACTCAAATATCTCATTTCAAAGAAGGGGCCAGGTTATGTTAAATATCAAAGGTAAAAGTAAGGATTTGAACTCAAGTCTTGAGGATTTCAATTCCATCACTCTAACCATTGTATCATGTAACCACCTCCAAGAAATAGGTAAAGAAATAATAAGTGAAGAATAGAGGACCAAGCAAACATTTTCCAGTCATTGGAAATTAATTCTTCAAAATGACAGAGATGTGTGATATAATTCTATAGACTAGTTTGAATAAATCAGAACGGATGAAGGGGGAGGCAGACATCCCCTATCCCACTTAATGTTAATGCCTTCCCAATATGATATGGAAGGGTAGCATGAAGTTAGGCTATATACAGTTTTTTTGGGTTTTTTAGGATTTTGCAAGGCAATGGGGTTAAGTGACTTGCCCAAGGCCACACAGCTAGGTAATTATTAACTGTCTGAGAACAGATTTGAACTCAAGTCCTGCTGACTCCAGGGCCAGTACTCTATCTACTGCACCACCTAGCTGCCCCTATATGCAGTTTTAAATGACAAGCTCAGGATTTTATATTCTGTCCTAAAAATAATTTTGAGCTATTGCAGTTTGGGGTGTAGTTGGACAGAGGGGTTAACTGAATCAGATCTATGCTCTAGGGACTGTATCTAGGCATTCACCTCTATTTGCCTTTAGATTTTCTTCAACATGATTTACTCATCCCTGGCCAAGTACTCACTTGCATTATCTGAATTTTTATACAGTTTTCTTGTTAAGTACAAATGACAATAGAGGCAGTTTGGTAACTCTACTCACACATCCCTGAGGTTGTCAAGTTTGGACATGATTCTAGAACAAAACACACAAACAAGCTTTTTAAAAAACTCATCTTTTATACTCTAAGTCAAACAAAAGTATGGAAACTGCTCCTGGAATAAATCTCAAAATGACTTCTGCTGTCACGTAATTTCTTCCCTGATAATCAGGAAGTTGAAGGAGATAATAGTAAACAGTTGATAGAAATCACTACCTCCACAGTCATTGACTTGCATTTGATAGTCTCCAGGGGCCCTCAGAACTGAAAAGAATGTATCTGAAATGGAAAGAAGATGACCACAGTTTAGAATATCTGTCAGCACATATTTGTCATTCTTCACACCCACAGGAATTACAATTTGAAGGATGATGGTCGCACATCATATACAATTTTATGGCCAACCTTTGAGAATGGAACTATAAATTAGGGACAATAATATAATACGTCCATCAGAAAGTACTTTTTGTTATTAGCTCAAAAAAGTCATTTTCTAAGGGAATTTCCCTTAAATGACAGTTGTGTTTTATTCGGCACTGGCAAGAACAAATGATAATGCCAAGGACAAATCCATTTGGTCACTTAGGAATTACGGGAATTATGTAGGAATAAAAGAACCAAATCTTGGCTCTTCTCTTTAAAATAAAATAAAAAGGCAATGTCTGGAAATGTCTGTATTCAGTGTCCCTAAAATATTAGTATTTCAGAAATGTTCCCGACTTTAAGTATTTGTACTTCTATCTGCACTGAATAAGAACTTAATATAGATTAGCAACTGGAAATACAGAAACAAAAATAGTGTTTTATATAGTTTTGCTTGTTTTAGAATATAAAATGTTTAAACTTGTTTGTTCTGTCTCAGAATCATGCTCTTACTTGATAGTAAATGTTAAAAGATAAAACATCATCCCTTATTATCATTTGTATTTAAAGAAAACTGTATAACATTTTAGATCTTTTTCTCAAGATTATAATCAAATTGGGCAAAAAGCATGAACTATAAACACATATGTATATATAAACATATTTTATGTGTATACTACATACACACATTTAATCAGAGAAGGTAAACAAAGAAAGGTTCCAGGTAGAAGGGGACAACTGAGCCAAAATGAGGAAGAAGTGCATTTAAGAAGTGTGGGGTAGGGGCAGCTAGGTGGCACAGGGGATAGAGCACCGGCCCTGGAGTCCAGAGTACCTAAGTTCAAATCCAACCTCAGACACTTTATAATCACCTATCTGTGTGATCTTGGGCAAGCCACTTAACCCCATTGCCTTGCAGAAACCTGGAAAGAAAAAGAAGAAAACGAAGTGGGGTGTGGGGTAGCCAGTTCAGACCTACAGAAATGGAAGATGAAATATAGTTTGTCTAGAGAGAGGAGGAGAGTCATATGTAGATGAAACCTAGCAAGAGAAATAGGATAGGGACAAGATAGGAAAAATCTGACATGTCAAACAGAGGTATTTATATTCCATCATAGAAGCCACAAGAAGTTGCAATAAGAAACAATAAACTGGAGTTTATTGAGTAGGAAAGAGAGGAAATCATGTTAATAGCTAGGTAGAGAATAGTTTGGGGGTAAGTTTGCAATGGTTAGAATGGTGGGCTTGGAATCCTCAATAATAGGAGACCAACCCAAGGCTTTAGCGAAAGTCCAAAATCAGATCCTAACTCCTCCTCTGTCTTTATGACTTCTTGTGACACATCGAGTTGCTGAATTCTCATCCTTTATAATTTTATATAATCTTTGACCTTGCTAATCATCCTCTTGTCTTTGACATTTTCCTATCTCTCTACGTTTTCATGGCCTTATTCTCTCTGTCTTCATCCCACCTGTCTATCCATTTGTTCTTAGTCTCATTTACTAGATCTTTGACCAGGCAATGACTGCTAACAATGTGAGGCAACCAGGGTTCTATCCTAGGCTGTCCTTTGTTCTCCCTCTGTACTGTTTCACTTGGATGTCTCATAAGTTTCCATGAGTTAAATGCTCATCTCCATGCTGATTATTCACAGATATATTTATTCTCCTGACTTAAAGTCTTTCATTCAACTATCTATTGGGCGTCATAACTAGCCATCTGAAGAGCAACCTATCTAAAGTAGAATTCACTTCTCCTCTCCAACCAGGTCCCCTAATTTTCCTCTACATTCTAATTTTCCTATTACTTTTGATGACATGACTATCTTCCCAATTACCAAGGTTCACTACCTAGGCATCATCCTTGACTCCTCAGTGTCTTCTGTCTCTCATATCTAATCTTAACCAAATAGTAATTAATTTTCTTAGCATCTTGAATTAATCCCCTTCTCTCCATCAGTACCACCACTCTACTGAATCCACCTTCATCACCTTATACCTATGCTGTCTCATTTGTTTGCTGTTTGGTCACCCTGCTTTAAGTCGATCAACTTTAGAGACCATAACTTCTATGCAGCTACCAGATGAATCTTCCTAAAATTAGATAAAACTATATCAATTCCTCATTCAACAAACCCCAATCCTCCAGGTTCAAATATAAAATCCTTTGTCATGTAATGCCTTAATAATATGACACCCTCCCAATTTCCTATTCTCCTTACATATATCCCTTCCTCCTACCCATGAACACTGCATTCGGCTCATAATTGCCTCCTCATTATTTTTCACACATAATATTCTCTTTTGTCTTACTGCACGTCAGTGACTGCCCCTCTTTTTTCTGAAATTTTGTTGTCATTTCCTCTATGTGGGTGTGTGTGCTTTATCTGAAAAGTTCAATTTTAAGCTATTTGAGCTTTTAGGCCCTTAATAAATGTTTGTTAACTTGCCCTGACTAGGAAAGGTGGAATGAAATTGTTTTTGGTTCATGATCGGTATTATGATTCAGAAGAAGCAGGGTAATCCAGACAAGTCAGACCTTTGTGGCTGAATTTCCTTCCATGATTATTAGCCTTCTTGGCTATTCTGGAACCCAAACAGAGGACATCTGTCAACTTCACTTGAAAAGTGTCTGAGAGGAGATATCACAGTATGTTTTTCTGCCTTTCTCATAGGCAAAAATAGTTCAAGAAACACAGTAAAATCTCATAATCCATACATATTCATTTAGTCCCTCAATTACTTCTTAATGTGTGCATTGTTAAGAACCCTCATTTTGATTTTATGTGTATATATCTTTAAAATCTTTCAATTTTGGTCTGAGGTAGGGAAGATTTCTGATAAGGCTCTTCAAATATTTGAAATCCGAGAATATGCACAAAACATAAGACTTGATTTGTTTGACTCCCAAATGGCAGAATCAAGAGTGAGAGGAGGGGAATGAGGAGAGACAAATTTAGGTTTTATTTAAGAAAAACATCATAATAATTGGCTATCCCAAATGGGGTGCCTAGGAACTTGGGAAGTCTGGTTTCATTGGAGGTTTCTGGATAGAGCTTGATTGATCACTTTACAAAGATGCTATAGAATGAATTCCTATTCAAGGATGATTTGGATTCTATGAATAATGAGGCTCCTTCTCATTCTGGGATGATATGATTCGATGAAGGTGGCAGTTGAGATGCTCCCCATCTGCAGAATCATCAAAGAGTTCCAGCAAGATGATATCTAGCAATTGGAACATTTACAAGCTGAATCACATGAAAAGACATTTTTTTTTATCCTGACAAAAAGAGAAAGGAAAAATACATCTTTACCAATGACTTCTGAGGCTCTAGCAGTCGGTACAAATAGCTAAATTATTCAGTGTTTGAGAAGCAAGATATTTCAGTAGGGACAGTTCATTAATTAAATGAATTCCAAGCACTAGGGCTGGTGGGTCCTCCAGGAAACTGGAGTTAAAAGCCCCAAAAGGGTCATTGAAGGATGAAGCAGAGGATAGAAATGAAATGGAATTTGTTTCATTCCATAGGCCGTCAGTGTCTCAATATGTATGCATATTCAACTTGAAGCTTAGCGCTAACTAACAGAAAACAACAAAAAAGTATGATGCCAGCAGGATGACAGCAAGGAGATGGCTAAGCACATTCCAAAAAAAAAAAACTTTCAAGAAAAAAGAAAAAATACACATGGTGTGAAACTGGCTGAAATTTCTGTTTTATGAGTTCAGATGCACTTATTGGAAGAATGTGATGAATACTAATTTCATCCATTTTCAGAGCTCCTTTTGTGAAGAACAATCAATACTGACCTCCATAAAATAGATACAATCCAAAATTTATATAAAGAAGCTTGAAACTCCAGGGGTGGATGAATGTTTTCTGTTTGTTTGTTTTCAAATTCAGTCAACAGCCTTCATCATTCACTCCTTTGGTTTGTGAATGTTGCTAGGCTGCTTAGAAACAGAAAGGGCATTCAAACTAAGAGCTGGGAAGAACTTAGTGATAACCTTGTTTAATAAGGGTTTTTTAAAAACCGAAAAAAAGTCATTTACCAGACAAGGAAACAGTGGCAATAGGGAGAAAATAATTTGCCCAAGGTCATGTAGGTAGGAAGTAAAACAGCCAGGTCTTTGCCCACAGACTTTTTCAGACCAGATCTAGGGCTCTGCCCACTATATTTTGATGCCTCCCCCCAAGATATAAATGAGTGAGGACAAACACTTGTTATTGGGATATGAGGAAACAACTGGAAAAACTGCATTTTAAGCCTGTTAGACCTGGTTATGGTATCTATTCAGAGGATCACAAAAAGATGGGGAAAAAGAGAGCTCTAACATGAAAAAGAACCAAAAATAAATATCTTTTTTGGCATGGGGTGAAATTTGTTAGACACAGCTCAATGATATAAAAAAAGGCTACACTGGAGTGAAAGGGATATAAATTTGAGTCCCAATTTCAATCATTAATATGCATTTATCAAACACCAATTAAACATCAGGGAATGTGTGGGGAACCTCAAGTTAAAAAGGCAAAAAAGAAAGTGCCTCAGCTTTCAAGGATCTTATATTCTATCAAGTATAAATTTGGTCATGTGTGATCTTGAACAAGTCACTTAATCACTGGACCTCAGTTTTCATAATTGTAAAAAGAGGGGCTGAGACCCATTGATGCATAAATTCTCTTAGTAGCTCTGGATTCCTGTCACTTTGATCCTAGTTGAGGTCTGCATGATATTGTGATGACTATTTAATGAAGTCAAAACATTGGATGCTATAACCCCAGCGCTGGTACTATATAACTGTGTGATCTAGGCAAATCATTTTCCTACCGAATGCCACAGTGTCTTCATCTATAAAATAAGGAGGTGTTGGATATAGAAGTATTTCTGAGGTCTCTTCTGATGCTAGAGCTATGATCCCACTTGTAAAACTATGTAAATAAATGTGTCTTCACATTCTATGATGTCAGCACTACAGATGACCAAGCTCAAGTTGTAGATGGGAAGACTGAGGTTTTGAGAGCCTAACTGAGGCATCCATGGTCACCCAACTAAGCAATATTGGAGGAGGAATTTATGCCCAGCTCTTCCAGACTGAAGGACAGAATACAATCCTTCATTACTAACACTAGAAAACTGGCCCAAGAACCCTAACTATGAAGGTGTAAGGAAGAAATGATTACTAGTTAAAGAAAATTTTCCAATCCAGTAGACTAGAGGTCCATGGAAGAAAATCCTTGAGAGTGAGGTAGAAAGGAGTATAGAAAGGAAAATCATAGAAGGTGAGAGAAATGTCTCCTTGATCATTCATTCATTCATAGGCAAGAAACTACCCCCAACCTGCAATATACTCAACAAATGGTTTCTTCAGTCTTTCAATGTCACTCTCCAGTTTAACAAAATATAGCAAATGGTAAAGCAGAAAAGAATAATTCTACTTATTTTAACATATTCCCCTGGTCCTGAAGATATGCTTTGGCAAAAAAGAATGGGATAAATATTTGAACTGTGCTGAAGAGTATAGAAAATGGTCTGAAGGTGGATTGAAGAGGTCACAATTTTAGGGGCATCATGACATGAATAGACAACCTCATGAAGCATAGAGCTAGAAATAGCTCTTTAGTTTTTAAGCCCAAATCTGCAGCTCATTTGTTCTAGTCATTTAATAGCTTTTTATGTTGCTAACTATGGGAAATTATATATTGCCTTTGTTATTTTCTTAATGAATGCTTTTATTAAGGAAAATAATACTGCTGAATACAATAGTTAGGATAGGGTCAAAACTCAAACAAAACCATTAGCAAACAACTCATAAACTGATATGATTACATAAAGTCAAAATTCAATTTTCCCTAGCTGACTAATGAATCAATAACAGGTCAGCTTCAAAGGTCAATAATCTCCTCTGTTTCCTTCCTATTATGTGTGTCCAGTTCCTGTGAGGAGCTGACTTGACTGCCAGTGCTACTTTTCATCAAAGAATCCCTCAGAACTCTTCCCCTTGATGTGTCCTTTAAAACCCTAAATAGCAGATTGCTAATCTGATTGATGGATTAATCTTGATCAGAGTGCCAAGGGGAAAATCCCTGCCCAGCCTTGTCTCCAAGATAACATTATATACTTCAGATAGACATTCCATCCTCAAGCCAAAGGAACAATTCAGATAAGGAAATGCAGAAGAGAAATGATGGTACATTATGGACAACACAGTACATATCTTGGCGACCACCAATAACAACCAATATCAGTCATTGCATCTTGTGCTTTGTAATTGGTGCTCACTGTTTAAGTTTCTGTTTAGCCACAATTAGTTTCTTTGGACCCTTACCAGAAATTCAATGCTACATCCCTCAGTTTATCAATTCCTTACAGCTCCCCTTTTCTCCTTAAATGTCTCATGTAAGTTTGTTCCAGACAATGTCATCAACAATCATGTTTTAGTTGGAAGAGATGCTAATGCTAGCTCTAAAGCTAATCTAGTCCAACTCTGTTATTTTGAAAAGGAAGAAAATGACTCACATGGAGGTGAATTATCTTGCCAAGTCAAGTTGACCTGGTTTACTTTGCTCCAGACTGCTTCTTACTAGCAGGAAATGAATAATTTGTAAATGAAGAATAATGTTTCCATATTGATCCATAGTAGGATTGCACCCCAGTGTGGCTACCAGACTTTCAGACTAAGCAAGAATAGGAGCACCAATCTTATTTAATTAATTAATTTCATAATTGACAGTAATAATAATATGGGAAGATAAGATAAACTTTGTCACTGAGAATTTTGAAATATAAAAAAGTAGGGATAGGGTCGAATTTTACTTGGTAAGAAATGGGGGATATGAGCCAAGGAGGTAAAAAGAAAGATCTATTATTCTAACATCTAGGTCCATGTCCATGAGTACCGCAATGAGATAATGATATTAAGAACAGAAAGGAGGAGGAAGATTTTATATGTACATAAATTTATGTAATATATGTTTATATTATATACATATATGTATATATAATACATTGAAGTCAAAGAGAACATTGGTAGGATTTAGTAATTCAATTGTATATTAAAAATTAAAAATAAGGGCAATGGGAAGGTCAACCATTTCTAACCAAGAAAGCTAAATGAATGGTATATTTTCTTCTTGCCCAGTAGGTTGGAGGTGATGTTATGAGATGGGGTGCCCTTAGACAGTTAGGTATCAAATCAGAAAGAGCATTAGATTTAGAGTTACAAAAATCTGAGTTCTAATCCTACTTCCCTTCACAATTACTGAATAAGTCACTTAAGTACTCAGTCTCTGTTGTCTCATCAATAAAGGGGTAAAAAGGGTGGCTAGGTGGCATAGTGGATAAATCACAGGCCCTGGAGTCAGGAGCACCTGGGTTCAAATCCGACTTCAGACACTTAATAATTACCTAGCTGTGTGGCCTTGGGCAAGCCACTAAACCCCATTTGCCTTGCAAAAAATCTAAAAAAAAATAGTTTAAAAAAAGGGGGGGTAAAAATATGTGTCCCTCTCTCACAGGAGAGTAGCTATAATCAAATAGGATAACATTTACACATTCCTTTGTAAGAAATTCTTGCTATTTTTATTATCTGAAAAAATGTGAGATTGTGTTTTAATTAGTTTTATATAAAGTTACCAGTAAATTTTTAAAATTTATTGTGAAAACTTTTACTGTAAAATTTCCATCCAAATTTTCTTCAATGAAAACAATACCAAATAAAATTAAAAAAAAAAACTTTCAACATGTCAAGAAAACAGTCATAGCCTTAAACTATCCCCTATGAGAGAAGATATGAGTCTGAAAATCTGTATTCCTGAGAGATTTGGGATCACAGAAGGGAATGTCTTTCTCCTTAAATTTGAGGGGATTGAGAATAGAATATCATATAATTGCCTTTCCTTCTTTTTTTCCTTCTTTCCTTCTTCTCTTTATCACTTCTTCCTCCTTTCTTTCTTTTCTTCCCTCCCTTCTTCCTTTTTTCCTTCCATTACTCTATTTCTCCCTAGATTCATCTTTTTTCTTTCTTCTCCTCCCTTGTTCTGTTGCTCCCTTTCATTCATTCTTCCCTCCCTTGCTTCCTACCTCTTTTTCTTCATTCTTCCTCCCTTCCTTCCTTTCTTCCCTCTCTACTTTCTTCCTTCCTTTCTTCCCTCTCTCCCTTTCCTTCCTTTCTTCCCTCTCTACTTTCTTACTTTCTTCCTTCCTTCCTTCCTTCCTTCCTTCCTTCCTTCCTTCCTTCCTTCCTTCTATATTATTTATAGGAAAATCCCAATCAGGTCTATTCAGTCACTATTGTGCACTTAGCTTAGACAAATACATAAAATTCAGGTCACTGACTTTAGGCAGTCATTTTTGGCTATTTCTTTTTGTATATCCCTTAATGGATTTGACTTTTTCTTTGTAGCAACATCTTAGAACATAAGATGTGAATTATGAGACTGTTCAGAGAAAGTCTTGTTATATATAATTCCTTTGGAAAATCTTGATGGACTATCAAATTCTCAAAGCAGCTGATCTCAAAAGGCCAGCTGATGGAATACATTGTCAGGTAAATAATTTGCTATATCCCCCCAATTTATTCATTTTTTTTTAGGTTTTTTGCAAGGCAATGGGGTTACGTGGCTTGCCCAAGGCCACAGAGCTAGGTAATGATTAAGTGTCTGAGGCCGAATTTGAACTCAGGTATTCCTGACTCCAGGGATGGTGCTCTATCCACTGCATCACCTAGCCGCCTCACCCCCCCCCCCAATTTATTCTTAATTCATCTTCCAACTCTGCATCTTTATCAAGACCTAGACATAATGAACATACTAGGCATTGAAAAAATAGTCATGGAATTAAAACAAATTGCCACATGCTTTTCTTTTCATGTGAAAATGCTAAGAACCCTACCCTCAAGGAGCATAGTTTAATGAGGTGACCAATAATGGGTGTACTAAGTTAGAATATTGATATTCATGATAATGTGAAAAAAGATGAAATAATTATATAACCTGACATGAATTTATGTCACCACCTTTGCAAGGTGCTTTCTATAATTTCACCTGCTCAACAACCCTGTGAAATATGTATTATTATTATTATTATTATTATTAACACTTTATAGAAGAGTCAACAAAGATTGAGAGAAGTTAACTGGTCCAAAGACATAAGTGTCTAAATCAAGACAAGTCTTTTGCACTTCAAGTCTAAAAATTTGCACATTATACTATATCAAAATATAGCAATAAGTGATTGCCACTAAAGAGTGAGACAATTTTTTTAGTAAGATAGTAAGACAAAAGGAAGACATGACTGTCCTCTTATTATCTGTCTTATTATATATATAGGCTGGAGAATAAATAGTAAAGTAAATGGTATTTTAAAAAAAACATTGACAATGAATTTTATGTGGGGTAGAGGAATCTTTTAAGGTAACATCAAATAGGAGTTAGTACATGAAATTCCTTTATGACTCTCTTCTCTGGAGAAAAAACCCTCATCAGGTTAGAATAAGACTTGGCACAGAGATAAAAGGAAAAGTATAGAAATCATCAGGACTAATTTGAAGAGCCAACTACAGAAGAAAGATCATATTCCATAAGTTTATCCCCAGAGGAACCAGGAAATTTGGGAGGAATTTCAAAGAGGGAAACTGAGTCATAATGTCAGGAAGCAGGAAGGAACAACACATATTTCCTCCGAATTGGAGATTAACCATAAGAGGAATCAGTTACTTGAGAAAGAAATGGCAGATCTCCTTTCATTGAAGTTTTGGACTAACACTGGGTGATTTCTTCTTGTCTGATCTGTTGTAGAAGGGATTCCTTGTCAGGTGCAAGGTCGATAAGATACCTCTGAAATCATTCCCCCATTGAGGTTTTTTGATTTCTCATTAAAATTTTAGAACCAAAGATCTGTATTCTAATGTCATTGCCATCTCTAATTGTATGCCTTTAGACTAGCCGGTCTTGTAGTGCAGTGGAAAGATTGCTCAATTTGAATTTAAGGGTCCTGGATTTGAATCCTACCTCTTCTCCTTCTGACCTATATTACATTGGTCAAGAAGCTTCCTTCCTCTAAGATTTATTTTCTTCATTTTCCAATAGGGAAGTTGAAATAGTTGATCTCCAAAGAATGTGTCAATGCCGAATCTAAAATCCCACACCATTTCTGGGATGTCACAAGATTCTAATTTTGAACTAGGAGAAACTTTACAAATCATTATTATAAATGAATAAAAGGTGGTCCAAAAGATTGTGAAGTTTGTCTGTCTCACCAGGATAAGTGACCAAGGCAAGGTTAGAATTGAAATCTTATGATTCCAGGATTGATACCAGTGAAGAAAGCCCTGGATCTGGCATCAGGAAAGTCTAATTTCAAATTCTGAGTCAGACACTTACTAGCTGTGCAATACTGGACAAGTCATTTAACTTTGTTTACCTCAGTTTCTTCATCTTTAAAATGAGCTGGAGAAGAAAATGGCAAAGCCATTCCACTATTGCTGCCAAGAAAGCTCAACAGAGAGTCTGACAAAACTGAAAATGTCTAAATAACAAAAATGAATTTGCTTTCCAAATCTATCCCTCGGATCACTTTGTCACACTGATGCATCTAATCTAGAAAATGGAGGTGTTGGATTGAGTCTCTTTTAATATTGAACTCAGTGCTGCTCTAAACACTATATAATATTTTTCCCAAAAGCTGGGTTTATACACATTTGTGCCTTCCCATTAATATAACTGCATAAAAATTACAAACTTTTAATGTTTACATAAAAATTATGTTTATCATGATAGAAGCGGAAATTCTATAACTTGGAAAAGCTATTTGTATTCTTTTTGTAGCTCAACAGGATATAATGGACTAAATATATCATCCCCTGGATTTCTCAACCAATCTTCCTATGATGCAGAAAATAGAACCAACTGCAGGAGGAAAGAAAAGCAAAAATCTCCTAAGCATATAATTGATACAAACATTATCCTAACATTATTAAGACGGAAACAGCCACTCAGAGACATTGAACAAATGGAAAATCAAAAAATAAAACATCTGTCCTTTTGAAACAGTAATATTTCCCCATTCATTTTGAGGTGGCTATGGTCGAGCTCTTGTGAAATGGTTACAAAAATATAACTTACATTAGTTAAATTCAAGAAAGTCAGCTGTTTTATTGGAAATACAAGGGGGTGTAGTAAGGCTAAACCACCTTAAATGCATGAAGCATTAGGCAAATATAACTAATGAGACAAGATTTTTCCCCCAATCATAGAGAAACAAATAGAGAAATGCTTTTGTCACTTCAGCATGCCTTAAGGGCAACACACAATCTGCCTCTGGGACTCATGGGTCATTTAGAATCAAATAGAAATATTTGTTTTGGCTAACTTTCTGTATTAATCATAAGTAAACTTAACCATAAATGTTTCCAAGTAATTGCCACGTGACAGATCTTGGAACACAAGAAATGACAAATCACAATGGTCCAATATCCTCACTGTATCACATTTGTCTATATTGCTATAAATGTGATAGAGTTCTAAACAGAAATCTGAAAATTATCCAATGTGTCATAGGGTGCTTAGCTTTTTTAAGCACAATAATATTATATATTGGGTACACATACATGGTCATGTATAAATCTATGGGCACGCACATATAGACACATACCTATCAAAGTAGGGATTTTATGGTGAATCTGAGAATCCCTATAAACAACATATCTTATTGACATTTTAAAATTATTTGAAATGCCACTATTAATATTTCCATTAATTTCCTGCTACTTTAAATCTAATCTTTCTTCCTGCAAAGCTCTATTAAGCCTTCCACCTTCAGTTTTCTGTTCATTCTAAAACACACTGAATATTTCTAAATTGGACACCAGTCCGCACTGAGATGAAAAGCAAGAAAGCCTACGTGGCTGCTATACCTCTTTCCTGAAGGTCTCAGAACACTATAAAGAACATGTTCATTATTCTTTTCATTTTCAATTTAAAATAATATTGCCTCATCTCTTCTTATCTCTTTTTGTCTTCCCTTATATACATTTCCTTCCCTCCCACTTCAGTCCCTTCCTTGTTCTTTTATCTCATTGTCACTCTACCTTATTACTCTCCAGTCATTCTGTCCCTTCTCTCTTTTGGACTCTATTTGTATGAACTTAAGTTGTGATGGGGAAAAATGGATGGGATAGTGGATAACACACTCGGTTTGGAGCCAAGAATGCTCATCTTCAAGAATTAAAATATGGCTTTAAACACTGTTAGCCTTAGTTTCCCCATCTGTAAAAAATGAGCTGGAAAGGAAAAAGCAAAACCACTCCAGTATTCCTGCCAAGCAAATTCCAAATGAGGCCACATCAAATCAGACAAAACTTAAAAATTACTGAACATAATAAATTATGGCATCTGTCTAGATTTTTCTACCCATTTAGTTTTCTATTTTAGGCAGACCTTAGATTTACTTTCTCAACCCATTTACATGATTGCAAATTATAAGAGTAGGCGACTATGGGGCACATCTCCCCATCAGCATTCTAGCAAGACTCCTAAGAATTTCTGGTGATTGACTCTAATTCTATCCACCTAAGCCACCACTATGACATATTCTCCCTAATATTATTTATCAGTGATTTATACCCCACAATCAGTAAGCTACTTGATATCAAATAACTTTTATAAAGAAATATTTAATGAGAAAATATAGCAATGAGCAGCACTGGGGTCATACTATTTGTTACACCAGATCAATCCCAGGGGAGAGTGGGATTAAACTTTAAGTAGTTTCCAAAAGATAATTAGCTGCACTAGGTTCAAAAGCCTGTCCCTAAAGTGAATTTTAAAATAATTTGAATAAAAACTAGACAACTAGTCTGTGAATGTGGCCCAGCTAAAGGATGAGTTTTTCTTGTTTATGGAACCCAGAATTTTGATTGACATATCAATCACCAGGCCAAATTTTGGCCACTCCTCAGGGTTGTTTTGGCAGACTACAAACTTTGGTTCAGAAAAACTCAAACTGCTAGGTCTCATTCTCTTGACATTTACAGCTCTCACAATACCCAACACCTTCATCTAAGAGCAGAAAATAATAGATACAAGGTTCAGAATTAATAATAAGATTATGTGCTCAAGGACCACATGGAAGAGAGTTTCATGGGAAAGAAAAATGTCTGAAGCTTCTGTCTCCTCCTCTGGAGGCATATAATAATCATGGCCTCCTCACTTGGATATAGCCAGTTAGGAAAAAGAAAACATTTTTGCCAGTTAGTGGCCTTGGAAGGTGCTATCATTTTCAATTCAGACCTCAATCAAAAGACCATTCTTCTTCATTTGGTAAGCCAACTGGAAGCACTATCTTTTCATGCTCTCAAATCTCTATGGCAGTTTTATTAGCAGAGACTATTGCACATCATCATGAAAATGAAGCTTAGTTGCTGGTGGCTATGTTACACTGTAATGATACCACTTACAAGATTCATTCCATTTATTTTCTCAGAAGTTTCACAATAATTCTAGAGTTTTACCAGAAAGGTAACACATGGAAAGAGTAGGATTTTGGTTTTCCATCTATAAGGAAATATTGAAGAATCATGGAAACAAAAGCATAACATATAGGCAAATGCAGAGAAATATGGATTTTAGAACATTGAAATGGGGTACATTCAAAGGAAGGACATGGCAATCTTGTGCTTAAGGAGTGACTCCATTAAGATTGACCTCCCTAGACAGAATTGACCCTGAAATGAAAACATTTTGAATTCATCACCTTAGATGTCTTTCCTCTCCCCTGCCTCTATACTGCCTGGAAAATTACATCATTGATCCTTAAATATTCTTTGCTTTCTATATTTCTTTTTATATTTTTCTATCACATAAAAGATATATTTATATTGATTTTCTTACATTTTGAATTTTATTGTTTTTTTCCCACTTATATGCAAAGATAGTTTTCAACATTAATTCCTTTGCAAGCCTTCGAATTCCACATTTGTATACTACTTTCCCTTCCCTTTCCCCTCCCCTTGGGGAGATTGTACATGCACAATCAGCGTTAATATATTTTCATATGAGTCAGGCTGTTAAAGAATTTGAATTAAGGGCAAAAACACTTTAAAAAAAAGAAAAAACATAAAAGAAAAATTTTAAATGAATATAGTATTCTTTGCTTTGCATTCAGTCTCCATAGTTTTCTCTGGATTTGGATGGTAGTTTTTAGAACAGTTCTCTCAGGATTTGCATGCATCATAGTTGATAATCTTGCACTGTTGCTATTAATGTGTTATTAATTATTATTAATGTTGCTATTAATACTATTAATGATCTCCTGGTTCTGCACATTGCAGTATCAGTTCATGCAAGTGTTCCAAATTTTTCTAAAGTCCAGTAACTCATGATTTCTTATAGAACAATAATATTCCATAATATTTATGTACCATAACTTGCTTAGCCATTCCCCAATTGATGGATATCCCCTCAATTTCCAATTCTTTGCTACTACAAAAAAGCTACAATAAATATTTTTATACATATGGGTCTTTTCCCTTTTTTTATGATCTCTTTGGGATATAGACCTAATGTTGATATTGTTGAATGATCAATTTTGTTATTCCAGATTGCTTTCCAGAATGCTTGGATTGATTCCACCAATAGTGCCTTAGTGTCACAGTTTTTCCACATCCTTTCCAACATGGATCATTTTCCTTTTTTTTTTCCATTTTAACCAGGCTGATCACTGTGAGGTGGTAATTCAGAGTTGGAGAATTTACTGAATTCAGTAAGCTAGCTGATTCTTGAGAGTAATCCAAATTCCTTTACCCTCCAGAGTATTTTATTCCAGTCTGTCTAATCCTGTAATGTTGAGGGTGATAAATCCTGTATAATCCTGATTGTGGCTCCCTGGCATTTAGATTGTTTTTTTTTTTTGATTGCTTGTACTATTTTCTCCTTTAGCTGAGAATTATGAATTTAGCTACAATATTCTTTATAGTTTTTATCTGAGGCTCTCTTTCTGGGGTTGATTGATGGATTCTTTCAAAGGACTACTGTATATTCCTGTTCTATGCTATTTGGTCAGTTTTCCATGATAATTACCTGAAAGATACTGTCCAGGTTCTTTTTCTAATCACTTTCAGGTAGACCAATAAATCAAAAATTATCTCTTCTGCATTTATTTGTCAAAAGAAACTATTTTTTCCCCTAAGAGGTAGCTTAAATGTTATTCTGTTTTTTTCAGTCCTTTGGTTTTATTTGATGGAATCTTGACATAGAGTCATTAGCTTTCATTTGTTCAATTCTAATTTGGGGGTTTTATTTTTTCAGTTTGCTTTTGTGTTTGTTGTTCTAGTTGTTCAGTTTTATTTTTAAATATTTTGTTTTCTTCAATCAGTTTTTCATAATTTATTTGCATGACTCATTTCTTTTCTCAATTTTTTTCTTCCTCTCTTCCTTGGTTTCTAAAGTCCTTTTTGAGCTCTTTCAAAGGACTTTTAAAATTGGAGACCAATTTGTAGACCGCTTTGACGCTTCATATGTAAGCATTTTGTCACTGCTCTCCCCTTCTGAGAGTCATTTTGTTATTCCCATCAGAATAGTAGCTTTCTATGGTGAGCATTCTCTTTTGGTTTTTGTTCCTTTTGATAGATGGGCTCTACTCCTAGGGCACAGGGAGATAATGCCAAATTTTTTAAGCTGGGAGGCCAGGGATCTTGTCCTTGTCTTAGCCTTCTGGCTTCTCAGGTGCTTACTTGACACCACATCAGCTTTCCTAGAGTTGGACACTTGTTCTTTGAGGTGGTGTTGGGAACCCTAATAATGTCCTCCAGTGTCAATGGTCTCTTGAACCAGGTCCTAAACTGCTGCACTATGGCTAAGAGCCTCCCACCAAGTTTCCTAGTTCTCTCAGCTATGTTCTGATTTTACCCACCTGAGACTGATCACTTCTGAAGTTCCTCCAAGGTATCACACTGATTTTTTTTTGTGTTTTCTATTATTAGGGGTCTTTTCAATGGCTTTATCCAAAGTTGTGTCAGGATAAACTTACAAGAGATTTTCAAATCACTGTCTTGGCTCTGCCCAGACAGACCCCACATGCATTGATTTTTCAACAAACTCTGCATGAGTATTTTCTATCAATAAGTGCATATAACTAGGGTAGAATGGGATAAAAAAGGGAAAAATCTAGACAGTTAACTGTAGGCTTAATTAAAAACTTCCTTCTGCCTTCCTTCCTTCTCCTCCTCCTCCTCCTCCTCATCCTCTTCTTCTTGCTCTCCCTCCTCTCTTATTTAAATACTAGTGTAATTTACTTTTTCTCTTTGCCACTGATAGTTTTTTCAAGACATATTTCCTTAATCATCAGTATTATTTGTTTAATTTTAAAAACGATATAGGGAGCATTCACTTTTTACTGTTGCTTTAGTTCATGAGGATTAAAGGAATATAATTAGCCTAGATCAACTGGACACAAGTCTGTCATTACTGTTAATTTAAAATAATTTGACTAAAATTGGTCAATAAATTAAAGCTGTGAAATTATTGTTTCTTTTATTTCATTGTCAATTAATTTTCTTTCTTTTTATGGTATAGTATAAAAATATTAAATGAATATTTTACTGCAAAGGAAATAATTTAGAACCATGTTTTTCATCTTTTCCTTATGAAAGAAAGGAACAGACTGCTGTCCACAGTGCAAGCTTTCACATTCAGTAAATAAAAGTATTTCATTATGCCAAGCAAACATCAGAAAACCATGAATTGAGATTGAGCACACAAGATTAAAAAAATGTCTTAGCAGCACTTTTTGAGTAACGAGATTGTCACTCTAACAAAAGAGCTATAAAGTGAATAGCCCTCAGATATGTTGGCTTGAGAAACATCACAAAAGAGCAATCTCTTTTTGAGGTAGAAGGTTCAAAAACAAGGTTCATCATTAGATGGCAGCAACTTAATAAAGAATCATTGATTCAAAATTTTGGAGACAAAGAAATTGGGAAGGATGGAACTTCATCAGGATATAATCAAGTTGCCAGGATTTGGAATATTTTTATGTAGGATTTGGAATTATTAAATCAATTATGGTCAAGATGAAACCTTAGGATTGTGAATTTCCCAAAGAATATTTCCTCACCCATCATAGGAATCTTAGAGGGGATATATGCACTTACCTATGAAAACTATAAAAACATTCTACTATTCCATTTTCCTTGATTATTTATTTTGCTATTTAGTCTTAATCAAAAATTAGGTGATTTAATTTTACGTTCATATGTGCTCTGTTTAAAGAGAAGTCATTTTGATGATTCAAAACATAGCTATATAATTGAATATTCAAAAGCATTTCAGACTGGACTGGGAATCTTAACTGGTTACAGAATTTCATGAAACTCATGGTATGTTCATAATGGAAATTCAATCATCTGCTCTGGAGAACAGCATTGGCTATGGTTTGGGAGAACAAGTGGAGACCCATTCCAGACTGAGCTATAGTATCTCTTCATCATGCTACAACTTTCAGTTCACTCTCTCCTAATTATTTTCTTCTACAGGATTCTGCCTTAGACCCCTGTCTGCTTCATTAAGATGTCCTGATGATCATGTAAACCAGAATAAGTTGCATATACAATGAGGTCCTATTTCTTTCTTTTTTTCTTTTAAAGATTTTATTTATTTTGAGTTTTACAATTTTTCACCTAATCTTGATTCCCTTCCCCCACCCCCACAGAAGGCAATTTGCCAGTCTTTACATTGTTTCCATGATATACATTGATCCAAATTGATTTCTTCTTAAGGAAGAAGAAAAATAAAATATAAGAGCAAGATTACATAATAAGACAACAGGTTTTTTTTTCAAAATTAAAGGTAATAGTCCTCTGTCTTTGTTCAAACTCCACAATTATTTCTCTGGATAAAGATGATATACTCTATCGCAGATGGCCCCAAATTGGCCCGGATTGTTTCACTGATGGAATTTGCAAGTCCATCAAGGTTGATAATTGCCCCCATGTCTCTGTTAGGATATACAATGGTTTTCTGGTTCTGCTCATCTCATTTAGCATCAGTTCATGCAAATCCCTCCAGGCTTCCCTCAATTCCCATCCCTCCTGGTTTCTAATAGAACAATAATGTTCCGTGACATACATACACGACAGTTTGTTAAGCCATTCCACAATTGAAGGACATTTACTTGATTTCTAATTCTTTGCCACCACAAACAGGGCTGCTATGAATAGTTTTGTAAAAGTGATGTTTTTACCCTTATTCATCATCTCTTCAGGGTACAGACCCAGTAGTTGTATTGCTAGATCAAAGGGTATGCACGTTTTTTGTTGCCCTTTGGGCATAATTCCTAATTGCTCTCCATAAAGGTTGGATGAGTTCACAGCTCCATCAACAATGCTTTGGTGTTCCAGATTTCCTGTATCTCTTCCAACATTGATCATTGTCCTTCCTGGTCATATTGGTCAGTCTGAGAGGTATGAGGTGGTACCCCAGAGATGCTTTAATTTGCATTTCTCTAATAATTAATGACTTAGAGCAATTTTTCATGACTATGGATAGCTTTGATTCCCTCATCTGTAAATTGCCTTTGCATATGTTTTAACCATTTGTCATTTAAGGAATGGCTTGTTTCTTAAAAAGTTTGACTCAGATCTCTGTATATTTTAGCAATTAGTCCTTTGTCAGAAATAATAGTTGTAAAGATTGTTTCCCAGTTTACTATATTTTTTTTGATCTTGGTTACAGTGGTTTTGTTTGTGCAAAAGTCTTTTAATTTAATGTAATCAAAATCATCGAGTTTGTTTTTAGTGATGTTCTCCATCTCTTCCTTAGTCATAAACGCCCTCCCTTTCCATAGATCTGACAGGTAAACTGCTCCTTGATCTTCTAGCTTGCTTATAATATTGATTTTTATGTCTAAGTCTTGTATCAATTTTGATTTTATCTTGATATATGGTGTGAGGTATTGGGCTAATGTAAGTTTCTTCCCTACTAACTTCCAATTTTCCCAACAGTTTTTATCAAAGAGAAAGTTTTTATCCTAATAGCTGGACTCTTTGGATTTATTAAATAGCAAATTAGTGTAATCATTTCCTGCTATTGTACCTAGTCTATTCCACTGTCCCACCACTCTATTTCATAGTCAATACCAGGCAGTTTTGATGACTGATGCTTTATGATATAATTATAGATCTGGTAGGGCTAAGCCCCCTTCTTTTGCACTTTTTTTCCATTGAATCCCTGGAAATTATTGACTTTTTTAATTCTCCATATGAATTTACTTACAACTTTTTCTAACTCATTAAAGTAATTTTTTTGGCATTTTGATTGGCAGAGCACTAAGAAGGTAGTTTAATTTTGGTAGAAATATCATTTTTTATTATATTAGCTCGACCTATCCATGAGCAGTTGATGCTTGCCCAGTTATTTAAATCTGATTTTATTTGTGTGAGAAGTGTTTTGTAATTGTTTTCAAAAAGTTTCTGAGTCTGGCTTGGCAAATAGATTCCCAGGTATTTTATATAGTCTGAGGTTATTTTGAATGGTATCTTTCTTTCTAGCTCTTCCTGCTGTATCTTGATAGTCATATATAGAAAAATTGAGGATTGATGGGGGTTTATTTTATATCCTGTGACTTTGCTAAAGTTGCTAATTGTTTCCACAAGTGTTTTAGATAATTTTGGGGGATTCTCTAAGTATACCATCATGTCATCTGCAAAGAGTGAGAGTTTTGTCTTTTCCTGCCCAATTCTAATTCCTTCAATTTCTTTTTCTTCTCTTATTGCTGAGGGTAACATTTCTAATATGATATTGAATGGTAGTGGTTATAATGGGCATCTTTTATTCACCCCTGGTCTTATTGGCAATGCCTCCAGCCTATCCCCATTGAATATAACGCTTGTTGATGGTTTCAGATAGATACTGCTTATTATTCTAAGGAACAGTCCATTTATTCCTACACACTCTCCAGTGTTTTTAGTAGTCCTATTCCTTTTCATTTTCCTTTGGAAAATTACTTAATTATATTCATGACCCAAAGTTTTTCCTTAAAAAATAAGAAAAAGAACAATTTTAAGCAAAAATCTTCATCCATTGGTATTGTATGGTTACAAAATATAGACTATGGATATTTATGAAACAAATAAGAGTGAGCATTGTCCAAATAGTAATGGAGAAGAGCATGGTGAGTGTGATTAGGGAATATCATACAAATTGTGCATTATGTAA
Organism: Macrotis lagotis; assembly: GCF_037893015.1. Taxonomy (NCBI): domain Eukaryota; kingdom Metazoa; phylum Chordata; class Mammalia; order Peramelemorphia; family Peramelidae; genus Macrotis; species Macrotis lagotis. Next base: position 18,507,523 of record NC_133661.1, read on the forward strand.
GGGAGAAAAATAAGAATGTCTTCAAAGAAGTGTTTGATCAGAAAAAGCCTTTTCTTTATAAGGAGAAAAAGTGATGGATAACAAACAGTCTATATGTTCTATTTGTATATACTCAGTGTCAAGAGACTATAATACTAGCTCCCAGCATAATAAATGGAGCGTCTATATTGGAGTTATGATTGGGCATACAGAGGGCAGGAATAGGATAAGCAAACCTGAATGGGTTGCAATCTGCCTCACTGGGTACAATACTGTCTCATTGAGGAAATCATGTATCCATAGGAATATTATAGCATGATTAATTTTAACACAATAATATGCATATACACTCATTCATTCATCAGAGGATATAAAAGTCATCATGTGCTTGCAGGGTTCTTTTAATTATAATAATTTCATCATCTATCAATTATCACAATCCAATTTAATCTTAGGAATTCAAGTTAAGCAGCTCAGTATGGAAAGGTAAGAAGATTATATTAATTTACTGCCTACAGTCTCCGTAGTGAGGATTAAACAAATGAATGGTTTGTATTGTTGGGAGAATATATTTCCATTACATATTCTTTGGGGAATATCTTAAATGTCTTTTTACTCTCATCCAATCAGTTGATTTTTTCAGGTGATATTCTAACTGCAAATAAAATAATTTAAAGTCCAAAATAATTGGCGAAAAGCTCTTGATTAGTCTAAGTCTGTCATTTGTATTTATGATGATTTGAGATAATGCATATCACCTGAGCATTTTACCTCAGGGGTTGCCATTACATTCAGGAGCACAGATAAATTTTATGCTAATAACTTGACAATAGACAGCTTCAATTTGCACTATCCATGGGGACATGGAAATGGGATCACACCCCATGGAAGGCATTGTTTTTTTCATTCTGTCCCACTTCCTGCTTGGATCAAACCAAGTCTCCACTTCAGCATTTGTTTTCAAAAGAATTTGATATATCTTCTAAAATAACAAAATAAATTGCTTATTGGAATTTTAACAAGTTTATTACAACTGGGAAATTCAAGGTTTTATTTTACATTTTCTTTTCACTTAATAAAGTGACTTCCATTTCATGACTATGTGTTCCAGTTTCATCATTTACCTTTTCCCATTTCTGATTCCCAAAGTGTACCTAATCAGGCTTTAGATTTAAGGATTTGGTTTAGGATCCTAGCTCTTTCACCTCTGAAAACTTGGACAGAGGATCAACTCTTGAAAGTAAGTTGTTCTTACTAATCAATGAAGACCATCTCATCACCTACATGTTGTCAGGACATACATTATGTTTATTATAATGAAGGAAATGTGCAAAGACATCCCACTCACTGCCTTTCCCGGGACAATTTCATCCTATGACCTGATTTAATAGAAACAGAACTTTTGTCGAAAGCACTGATTTAGAATGGAAAATTCCAATGCATTCCCTTCTCCCCAGACAACAGAATGCCAGGGAGGCTCAGGAACTTGTCCAAGATTAAACAGGTAATAATAAGCAAGAAACTTGCAAACCCTGTGCTCTTTCTTTGTGTTAGAATTTCTTAAGATCCCTCCATCCTCCCTTCCTTTCCCAGGAAATTTAACACTGGTAAATCTCATTATGCTGAATATAGAATCAGCCTTGGTTTTCCTCAGGATGCCCCTCTGATAGGATGGCAGGAGTCAGGAATTCAAAAGCATCTATTTAAAGGGAGGAGAGGGCTTAGCCCAATTTTGTTCCCCCTGTCTCATGACCTACACTGCTTTTGGACTTCTTTGGAAATCATCATACCTTCCCCTTCCTCACACAGCTTTTGTCTTCCTTTGCTGAGTTGTCTTCCACCCTAAGATTGTAAGCTCCTTGAAGAAAGGGTTTGTTTTGTTTTTATTTGTATGTCTAGTGCTTAGCATGGACCCTAGCACATAGAAGAAATTTGAGGAATATTTAGCTATTGGTTTTTCACTATTCAAGACTTTCCTGCTGAAAGAATAGTCAACACTTTAAAAAGTGGTTATTGCATGAAAGCAATGATTCTTTTACTTCATGCTCATTAAGAACCCTAGGAAATTGGTTCTATTTCATCCCCATTTTATTGAGGATAAAATGAAGTGGAGACTGAGAAACTTGCCCAAGTCACATGGCTGAATGTCAGAGGCAGAATATGAACCCAGACTAGCCTGATTCTAAGCCTAGCACTCTCTCCATTTTTCCACTAGTGTCCCAATTTGAGGCTTTATGTTGACTGATTGAATGATCTTTCAGTTCGAGCTTTTCCTGATGCCCCTCTAGCTGCTATTATTCTTTTTGCAAAAACCCCACAAATTGCCTTATGTTAATATTGTCTATACTACGTATGAAGGCTGGGTAGGGGGCACAGTAAATGGAGTAGCAGATCTGATGTCAGGAAGAACTGACTTCAAATCTGATCTTAGGTATTAACTAGCTGTAAGAGCCTAGACAACACATTTAACTCTTTATGTCTCAGTTTCCTCCTGGAGAAGGAAATGGCTAACTATTCTACTGTCTTTGTCAAGAAAATACCAAAGATTCAAACATGATTGAAATGACTCAATAACAAAAATGTCTGGAGAGATATCATGGTATATATAAATAGTTCATTTCCTCTGACTGAGGAAGTTCTGGGTCCAGGATCTGTCCACCTACTGAATTGATTGTGTGGCACTAGGCAACTCATTCTATCTCTCAGGACCCAAAACCCTGGTAGATATTCTCTAAGACTAAGATTTGTAGAAATGGTGCAGACTTTCAATTTCTACAAATCTGAAAATCCAATTCAGACTCTCCAAGTGTGTGTCATTTCTATAGTCTTCATATTCTTTTCTGTGTATATAGTGGCTTCTCTGATGAAATGTAAGGACCTTGAGATTCAAGGACTGCTGAATTTTTTAATCTAAGTCCCTATTATCAAGCAAAGTGTCTGGCCTTTGCGAGTCAACCAATAAAAACATTGATTTAGATACAAACATTGATTAATCATTATACTTCCTTTCATCTTCCTTTATATTTCCATACATTGATTTCATCATTTGTGAAATGAGGGGGATGAAGGAGATGATATTAAGAGAAACAGAGTTAATTTCATAAAGAACAATGTACCAGATGAATCCAATCCATCAAACCTCTCGTGGTTCCCAAGAATTCAGTCCATATGTCAAATTTCTCCCAAAGCCATACTCCCCCTAAGATTTTTTGCACAAAGCTATTCTGGGATGGAAGCAAACATGGATGAGTCATTATAACATGAGATCACTACAGATAGTATTCTATCCAAAACTCGCAAAGGGGTAAATCCCTTTAGTGCCAAATATCACTTGGAAATGAAGTGCCATCTTCTACCAGTCATCTCTCCTTTGCTCTAGAATCCAGAAAACTGAGAAAGAAAAGACATGGAGTTGAAGAAGGATGGTGCAGATACTACAGTGGTGATTGGCTTAATATCTCAGGGCTACTTTTCTTTCCAGCGAGAGAGAAAGTGATGAGGTGACTAAAAATCCGAATTTGGAGTCAGAAAGACCTAAGTTCTGTTCTTGCTTGTAATAGAGAGAGTCAATCTTTTTGAACTTTTCAATGCCCCCAGGAAACTATCTGAACCTTTAAGATCCAAATCAGTAAACTATTTGCCTGTATCATTCAATCAACCAGCATTTTTGTAAATACGTATTATGAACTAGGGAGTTTTCTTAACAGCCACAAACCAGACCAAAGTCATCATAAGTCTCAGCCACCCCCCCCCCGAATAAATCTTCACATAAATCTCTCCTATCTCTCTCCATGAGTGATTTATGTCTCCTTCATTTCAGTGAAACTTTAAACTTATTCATCCTCATATTACTTGACTGAAAACTAAGACAATTGCTTCTAATGTTCCTTCTACTAAAATATATGATGCTAAATTTGGAAGAAAATATTTCTCTCAAGAGCTATATAAACACACATTCACACACATAAGGGTTAGGGTCAATGGTACAGATATGCCCTTGAAGACAGTGTTTGTTAGCAAGATATTGTTTGGGAAACAGCGATTGAAAACCAGGGACCTTGGATTAAAATCTAAGTTGTATCATTAATTACCTGTATGAACAGTCAAGTCTCTCCCATTTCTTGTCCTTGGCATTTTCACCTGTTCATCCTAATGTCTTAGAAACTATTCAGTATTCAAATTCTAAACTGAATTGCCCCCATTGGCTAGTCCCAGACTTTTTTTTAAATTTGGTGATTCAATAAATACTTATTAAAAGCATAAGCATCATAGTAGCATTTCAGAACACAAAAATTGAAATATAACCAATGACCAATGCCCATGTACTAGAAATGGTAGAACCAAGGTGACTAATAAGGTATTGATGCTGAAGATGATACTGAGTCCTTAGCTACCCTTGACCCAGATTACCCTTGAGACCTAAAAGAATGGAAAAATGTGATTAAGTCAACCACTCTCAGTAATATTTGGGAGATCACACAAAATACTACTTATGACATATTCAACCTAAGACCCACTAGGTTTCACTTAAACATTTCCAGAAATAGGTAGCTCCCTAAATTCCAGGGACATTCAGTCCAATTTTTGTGAGTCTCTAATGATTTGTTTGAGGAAAATTTACTTCTCTAACTTGGGCAACCATTGTTCCTGATACTTCACTGTGGGACTTAAGCAGAATAGATCAAATTTCTTCACTAAGTAACTCTTGAAGATAGCTACTTTGCCATGCCACCTACCTCCAGTTATCCAGATTAAATATCTTAGGCAATCATTTGATTGATATTCTACAATTCCTTCATAATTTTAGGAAACTACCTATAGCCATACTCCAAAATGTCAAAATTCTTCAGAAAATATGGTACCATCATCTTCCAGATGTTGGGCTGATTTAGGATAAAATATAATTGGGTGATTATCTTATTGTTCACACCTTATGTCTCAATGCACCTTATACTGTAGCCTAAACTACCTGAGTAAATCATGAAAGCCTTCAAGGAGGAAATGGACCCTCAGCTAAGCTTGTAAGATAAGGGAACAGGCAAAAATTTGTATTCTCTTTTTTCAAGTATGAGAGGTCATGTTTGCAAATTTACAGATACAGCAAAGGTCAAAATAGCCTCAAAAAGGGATTAGTATTCTACTTTGGCTAAAACAAGAGAGAACCAGAGAAATGTGAAATAAAGGAAAACATAAAAATTGAAGAGGAAATACATATGCTGCATATGCCATATAAAATAATTTGTATTTTATCATATAGGGAATGAAGTTCATTTGAAAAGTTTTAGCTGGGAGAGTGGGATCCTTAGGGATGAGAGGTTCTGTTCATGTCTATGCTTTTGTGGCATAAATTTCAGGCACAAAACATGAAGGAATGAAAATAATGCATCAAGTTAGGTCTATTCTATCACAATCATTCATGCATAGAACAGTACTGTCCTTAATTATTTCCTTCCTCTTCCACTCAGGGAAGAAGAAAAGGAAGTCTAAATTTAGACCATATTCCCATTCTGTGGAATAAAGGCAGAGGAAGAAAAAGAAAGGATGCAGTCTTATCAATCTCACATAAGACCAGGATTCAAATGAATGGAAACAAGGAAAAGACCAGAATTCAGAATTAATATTTCTAGTGAAAAGTCAACTTAAACCAGGGATGATGGTATAGTCCTCTAATCCCAGCTACAAGGGAGGCTAAAATTGGCTGATCCATTGAGTTTGGGAGTGTTGAGTTTCAGTGGACTGCTGTAGCAGATTATCCATACACAGTTCAGCATTAAAATGGGGAGCCCAAAGGAATAGTGGGGGGGGCACCAAGTTGCTGAAGAAGTAAAATGAGCTGGGTTGGAAAACAGTTTTAAAAAATAATCAAATCTCCTATACCCATCAGAGTGGCAATGGATTGGTAAAGATCCTCTCTACTTTCAGGCTTTATTAAATAAAAAGATCTGGTTTTTTAAAGCCCAAGTTAGATTTAGATCTGTTTAGAGCAGGTTTGACACATTCTCAATCACAATAGTACCATATGGTGTTGTGAAAGTGTGAGGGGGTTAAATATTTTATGAAATGACATAGGTTTCCTGACTCACAACAATCTTAGAGAGGGAGATGGAGGGGAAGGGGAAGGGGAAGAAGGGAGGGAGAAGGGGAGATAGAGAGGGCAGAAGAAACAGAAGAAGGGGGGAAGAAGGGGGATAGAAACAGGGGAAGAAGAAGGGGAAGGGGAGGAAGGGAAAGAAGGGGAAGGGGAAGGGAAGAGGAGGGAAAACATTTATTAAACTCTTACTATTTCCCAGATTACCTAAGGAATTGTCAACCTACCACAGGGATGAAAAGGAACACAAGGACTAGCAAACAAGACAGTTACAGAGGAGGAGGAAACCAGTGGTGGGGGGAGACAGTTTAGAGAATACCCAGAATCCTAGAAAGTATGGCAGATTTCTGGATCCAGGCCAGTCAGAAGTGAAGGTGGTTTCAAAGATGGAGTCTAGGTTTTGGCTAAGGAGAGTATGTAGATAATGATTTTAGTAGAGAAGGCATCCCCCTAATTCAATACTGTGCATTTCTCTTAATGCACACTAAGATTTTATTAATTTTCTTCATTGCTATATTGTATTGTCCCAGTCCAATCTTTTACCACAGGCATTTCTTAAGAGCATTTTATAAGGATTTGTTGATAAATTAATTCCTAATATGTTATCCTAAGGACCTGGAGCCTATGCAAACAAAGACAAAATGAAGATATATCTATCCTCAAAGTGTTTGCTTTCTATTAAGGAAATACAACTCTGAACAAAGTTTTTTAAACAAAGCAATATAGGGCGGCTAGGTGGCACAGTAGATAGAGCACTGGCCTTGGAGTCAGGAGGACCTGAGCTCAAATCCGGCCTCAGACACTTAATAATGACCTATCTGTGTGGTCTTGGGCAAGCCACTTAACCTCATTTACTTTGCCAAAAAAAAAAAAAAAAAAAAAAAAAAACCTAAATAAATAAATAAATAAATGATTGAAAAACACAAAGCAATAATATAAATAATACTGACAGGAAGAACTAACAGAAGAATAACAGTTTTATACTTGTAAGGGACCTCAGTAGGTGTCTAATCTAAATATCTCATCCATTGATGAGAAAATCAGAGCCCAAGGAGATGAAACTCTTTAACATCATCATCACACCAGTAATAAGATTAAAATATGGAATGGAGCCTAAGTACTCAAACAATTCACATAAATATGTCCTTTTCTCTTCAATGTGAAAGTTTATTATTAGTTATCACCAAATTCGTATTCTTTAACTTGTGGCAATCCTATTTAGGATACAATGTTAAAGGCATGGACTGACTTTCAATACTTTCAATAATAATTTCAAAACGAAATTCAAATTTCAACTAGGGAAACCATGTATTTGTAGGTCTATTTATTTAATTGCACACATAAAAAAAAGAAAAAAAAAACAAATCTACGGAGCAGATGGAGTTGTGTCCAAATCATAATACACAAGAAAGCAGCTTAACTCCCCAAAATATGACATCTTATATATGCTGAAATGGAAGAGATTTCTTTTTGTGATAATGAGTATATCAGATATATCTTTCCCTTTAAAAGTGACCTTTCTTATCAAAAATCACATTTTCACAAATCCTTGAGCTGTTTTCACTTCATCACTTTATAAAATCCAGGCATGATCTAGCTTAAGTTTTATTTTAATATATATTCCAGAATCTCAAATCCCAGAAGTAGATAATGTCAGTGTTTCCAACACAGAAGTTGGAAGAAATCCAAGCAAGTTGCCTCTACTAGTTCTCTCCCTCCCCCCACCTTTTTGTATTTTTTTGGGATTCAAAGAGCAGAAGGAAATTTCTGGCACCAGCATCCTCCTCTGCTGCATTCAGGTCTTTACCAGTAATGCTCTATTATGCCAATTCAAGTCATCTATCATTTATTAGACACCTATTTTTTTTTTAGGTTTTTGCTAGGCAATGGGGTTGAGTAGCTTGCCCAAGGCCACACAGCTAGGTAATTATTAAGTGTCTGAGGCCGGATTTGAACTCAGGTATTCCTGACTCCAGGTCCGGTGCTCTATCCACTGCAGCACTTAGCCGCCCCTAGACACCTATTTTTTTGCCAGAGGTTGTACTGAGCACTGGGTCGTAAAGAGAGGCAAAATGTCAGCCTACTTACAAGTTGCTCATAGTCTAAGGGGAGACAATATGAAACAACCATGTAATAATAAGATATAAGATAAAATAAAGATAATCAACAATGGGAAGCTAATTAAGAATATCAAGGTTTGGGGGAGGAGAGGCAAAACCCTAGGAAACAAGTGAAACAAAAAGCTAGAAGACATGAATGTCCCCTCTCTCCAGGAATAATAGATATAAATCTGTATTTAATTTGTATTAATTTTTGAAAACTATATTATATATTCTTGTATATGATCAGGTTTTCTACCATGATAATTTATATGAGAATGGGATTACCTCAGGTTTTTTTTTGTAGCCTTGGAAATTAGCACAATGTCTTTCACAAGATGAGCATTTAATAAATATTTATTAACTGAATGTGAATTCCTTGAGAGAAAAGGCTTTTTTGGCCTTTCTTATATTCCTGCACTTAGAACTGTGTCTGGCATATAATTTAATACACTTGTTGATGAACTAACTGACTTCACAGAATGTAACAGATAGTTCAATATATTTGATGAATGAATGAATTTTAATGTATTTATGATGTATTTCCTGAAGGTGCAATGGGTGGATAGTGTTCATTTTTATTGTGTTGATTTTCTTGAACTTGGATAGCAGGATAGGAGAAGACTTACTAATGTCTTACTAAACATAAGATTTACTCATATGACTGATTGTCAATAGGAATCACAAGAAAGAAAACTGAAAAAGGAATCAGATTCTTTCTAGTATGGAATTGATGGTTCATCTTGCCAAAGGATATTAATGATAATGGATCTGGTTCCATTAGGGTGCAGGATATATGCTATGTTTACCTTTCTGCCCAAGCAATCACCAATTATAGAACACATGTATTCAACCTATATTCCTGATCGAGAATAAAGCAAATGATTTAGAGGAATGTGACTTTCATCTCTGGCTTATTGGAGAAGATAAAAGCAATAAGGATATAACTGAAGAAAAAAAATCAAAGAAGGTAGAGTTTTGAGAATGCATAGAAAAGGCATAAACAAAGAAGCAAAACATGTCTTAAGAGGGTAGTAAATGAATTATGTGATGAAAGGATAAAAAAGTCTGAACTACAAAGTTATTGGGTAGGAAGCTAATTCTACATATGGATAGTGAGATCATATTTGATGAAGGAATATCATCCCAGTTCTTTACGGAAAGAAAATAAACAGGCATTTGCAACTGGAGAAATCCTATAAATAGCCTTCATTCACTCCTCTCCAGGAAGAAATGTGTCTTAGTCCTTGGGTTCTTAAAGCTGGGATCCATGGACATCCCCCCACTCCCCCCTCCCATGCAGCTCATGTCTAGATTTCAGGCGATCCTTGAATTTTAATAGGAAAAATCTATCTTAAATTTCACTAACTGTTGGAATGTTGTGTTTCTTTCAAATATTTAAAGACATTCACTGGGTGGCTAGAAGGGTTAATGGCACAAAATGTCAAGAATGTCTGCTTAATCATTGTTGATAGACTCTAGTGTGGATATTTTCAGATCAGGCATCATTAATCAGGAGGTATTGACATCTTTTAGAATAGGAATAATTGTTTAGTCTGACATTCATGTTTGAATCAAGACATTGAAAAGATGGCCATGTCTAACAAAAATCAATAAAAGGAGATCTTAATATATGTTGTCTGCTTTAAAACTTTTAAGCACAAGGGTAGACTTGAAGCAGAGGACTATTTGAATGAGGATGGAAGGAAAGAAAAACATAGATGATATCACATTAATATTCTAAAGCAGAATGAATGACATGACACTTTTTAAATAAGTTTGTTTTGGTTTTTTTAGGTTTTTGCAAGGCAAATGGGGTTAAGTGGCTTGCCCAAGGCCACACAGCTAGGTAATTGTTAAGTGTCTGAGACCAGACTTGAACCCAGGTACTCCTGACTCCAGGGCTAGTGCTTTATCCACTATGCCACCTAGCCCCCCCGCCTACATAATATATTTGTTTTAATGATGCAATGTCAATCCCAATAAGATCTGGGTAAAGTAACTATGCCCGTTATCACCACTACAAAGCAATATTTTATTAGAAATATTAACTTCAGCAATAAGAGAAGGAAAATAAAGGGATTAGAATTGGGAAGGAAGAAACAAAACTCTCACTTTTTGTAGATGACATGATGGCATACCTAGAGAACCCTAAAAAAAAAATTAGAAACTTTAACAAACTGGCAGAATATATAACAAACTCCATATAAATCCTCCATATTTCTACATATTACTAGCAAGATACTGAGCAGCAAGAGCTAGAAAGAGGAAATCCCATTTAAAATAACTTCAGAGAACATATAATACTTGGGAGTTTACCTGCCAAGGCACATCAGAAACTCTATGAAAACAGCTATAAAATACTTTGTACAAGTAAACTCAGATTTAAATAACTGGGCAAATATTAACTGCTCATGGATAGGCTGAGCTAATAAAAGAAAAAATGACAATTCTACCTAAATTAAACTACTTATTTAGTACCATACCAACTAAACTTCCAAAAAACTACTTTAATGAGCTAGAAATAATGGTAACTAAATTCACATGGAGAAAGAAAATAAAATCAAGAATATCAAGAAATTTAATGGGAAAAAAGTGCAAAAGAAGCTGGCTTAGCCTTAACAGATCTAAAATTATATTATAAAGCGTCTGTCATCAAAACTGTCTGGTATTGGCAAAGAAATAGTGGTGGATCAGTGGAATATACTAGGTGCCAAAGAGATAGCAGGAAATTATCTGTTGTTTGGTGAAGCCAGAGTCCATCTTCTGGTAAAAGAACTCACTCTTCAATAAAAATTGTTGGGAATATTGGAAGATAGTATGGCAGAAACTTGGATTCGACCAACACCTCACATTCCATACCAAGAAAAGATCAAAATGGTAACAGAATTTAGTTACAAAAGACAATATTATAAGCAAACTAGGAGAACAAGGAATGAATTACCTATCAAATCTATGGAAGGGGGAATAGTTTATGACCAAGTTAGAGAATGTTATAAAAAGCAAACTGGATGATTTTGATTACATAAAATTGAAAAGCTTTTGTATAAATGAAACCACTGTAACCATGATAATAAGAAATGAAGTAAATTGGGAAACAATTTTTGCAACTAGCATTTCTGACAAAGGACTCATTTCTTTTGTTTTTTTAGGTTTTTGCAAGGCAATGGGGTTAAGTGGCATGCCCAAGGCCACACAGCTAGGCAATTACTAAGTGTCTGAGACTGGATTTAAACCCAAGTACTCCTGACTCCAAGGCTGGTGCTCTATGCACTACACCACCTAGCCGCCCCAAAGGACTCATTTCTAAAATATATAGAGAACTGAGTCAAATTTATAAAAAAATAAAACAAGCTATTCCCCAATTGACAAATGGTCAAAGTATATGCAAAAGCAATTTGCAGATGAGAAAATCAAAGCTATCTACAATCATTTGAAAAATTGCTCTAAATCATTACTGATTAAAGAAATACAAATTAAAGAATCTCTGAGGTATCATCTCACACCTCTCAGATTGGCTGATGTGACCAGAAAGGACAATGATCAATGCTGGAGGGGATGTGGGAAATCTGGGACAGGGATGCATTGTGGGTGGAGCTTTGAACTGATCCAAACTTTCTGGAGAGCTATTTGGAATTATGTGCAAAAGGCAATGACCATGTGGCTACCTTTTGATTCAACTTGGTCTATACCTGAAGAGATCATGTAAAAGGGTAAAAATATCACATGCACAGAAATATTCATAGCAGCTGTGGTTTTGGTGGCAAATAAATGGAAATCAAGGGGATGTCCATCAATGAAGAATGGTTGAACAAATTGTGATATATGTATATGTATGTTGTGGAGCACTGTTGTTTTATTAGAAATCAGGAGGGATGGGAATTCAGAGAAGCTTGGAAAGACATACATGAATTGATGCCAAGCAAGATGAGCAGAACCAGAACACTGTACACCCTAACAGCACCATGGGGGCAATGATCAACCTTAATGGACTTGCTCATTCCATCAGTGCAATAATCAGGGACCATTTTAGGGTATCTCTTTTGGAAAGAACTGTGGACTTAAAACAAAGACCAAAGATTTTTACCTTCAATTTTTTAAGAAAAGTTATCTTATGAACTACATAACTGTGCTGTCTCCAATATTTTATTTCTTCTTTAAAATATGTTTTTTCTCTCAACATATTCAATTTTAATCAATGCCTATCATGGAAACAATGTAAAGATTGTAAGATTTCCTTCCACGGAGGGAAAAGAGGTGGAAAGGAGGGTGGGAGGAAAATTGCAAAATTCAAAAGCTTACAAAAATGATACATAGAAACTACTGTATATAATTGAAAAAAAATAAAATATTTATATAAAAATGATGCAATGTCAAGTTACTAGAGTGAGAGTCCCCTTCACTATGTGGATTTCTGTAGAAAGGTAAATATCAGAGTGTGAGGACTGTGAGGTGGTATGGGTCTCCACTGGGTGGAGGCTGCCTAAGGAATCCATTACAAAGGGGGAATAGCCTCAGCTAATTACAATACTGGGAGAGTTCTTCTAATCCCATTCCAAAAATGACAGGCCCCAAATTAGAAGAAACCAGTACCCAATCAATCAAGGGTGACCTAGAGGTTTTGACCTAAAGCAACTGAGTTTGCACAATTAGGTACTTGAATATTATCCTGCACATCCCATGTGATGATTGAGGTTCATCAATATAACATCCATCATATGATAGGAGAATCATATAAGGCACATGTCATGGGATGGGCAGACCTCTTAGACTATAACTCAAATTCCAAGAGCCTATGAAAATTCAGGTGGGAGGGGAAAAGCTTTCTCAAACTATATAACAGACAGTATTGTACCTCAATGTGGGGAGAGGGGATCTTGCAAGATCCATGAATAAAGTGTTCAATTCTTTTCTCACTCCAGCAAATTTATTTCTTTTATAGATAATATAAGATAATAGATTTAGAACTCAAAGAAACGTAAACTATCATCTATTCCAAAACTCTCATTTTACATATGGGAATACTAAGGTTCAGAGAGCTTAGAGGATCTTTAAGATCATTTAGGTAGGATAGTAGTTTTGCTCAAGAAAGAACAGTTGCAAAACAATTGATGTGAACTGTATTAAGTAAAGGGATGAACCTTTTCAGGGAATAGTCTATGGTATGAACCAAACTGCTCAGAGAATTTCACTGGTTTCTAGCTGATGAATAAACTATGCTGTAACTGTTGAGTAATGAATTAATGTTAACCCAGAGGGAAATCTCTAGCTGCTTCCCAGAAGGCTCTGTCTTTATAGAATCACACATTGTAAGAAAAGGAAAAGACTCCAGAGAACACCTCACAAATCCCCTCATTTTAAAACAGAGGAAACTAAAGCTGAGAAAAATTCTGTTACTTGATATGCTTTGCACTACTCTGCTTTGTGTCGTTTTCTTCTTCCTAGTGAAGAGTTGTATCAAGACTCTGATGAATAATGAAGTTATCCCACATTCTAATGTGTGGCTATCTCAAAAGGGGGGGGGGAGAAGTCTTCCCTGATGGAGAATAAAATCAACATGCAAAATTACTCTGTCAGATGAGAACAGTAAACTTGAATCATGAGGAGAGAGCACAGAAAAGCCTCCAAGACTTGTTTTAGGGTTAAAAACACTCAATACCACCTGCAGAGAATTAGAAACACCTTTTCAGGCATTGGTTCCTATAAAAGAAACTTGGTCCTTTTATTGAACCACCGGGTCATTAGGAGCCAGCATTATGAGGGACCTGTTCCAAAGTCCTGAATTTCATCAATAGAAGTGGTGTCTGAATAAAAGAAAGTCACAGTCCTATTGTCCTTTCCAGTTCCACTTATATGTTGAGAGTTTTTGTCGATGTTCTTGGCAATACCTTGTTGGGCAGCACTGGAGAACAGCCAGGGTCAAGAGTTGGAGGGTGGGAAGTAGCAAGAACAATAGTGAAGGGTCTGGAAAATGAATATGAAGAAAAGCTGGCAGGGAAAACCTGTCACAATAGCTGGAGCAGAGAAGGAAAGTTCTGACTTCATTTGTGAAGTTCTAAATAAGCAAACTCCTCTGTCACTGCCTATCTATTACTTCTTTGAAACTTAATCATCTTTATATGTGGCACCGAGACAGCAGATGTCTAGGCCAAAGTCCCACAACCAACATGACAGAGTGGGTTGGAAATCAGTACCAAGACAATCCCTCTGCCCAATATCCCATATTGATGTTTAGCTGAACAAGATTTCCCTCTCTGATATACCAAAAAGTCTATTATGGACAAGATTTTATTAGAACTTCCTATGTGGGAGAAATTAGGCTAATTCCTAAAAATATATACCGATAGAAAGGTAGTCCCTGCCTTCAAGGAGCTTAAATTCTTACATTTACTAAGGCTTATTTAGCACAATGGCCATAGAATAAGCACATAATAAATATTTCTTAACTGCTTAATGGGGAAAGTGATATATAAAAAAAGATTTGGGGAGGAATAAAAAAGAATAAATGAAGGAGTGGGAGAGAAAGTTTCTGGAAGCAGCTTGGAGGAGACATGGCTGGCCTACACATCCCCATCAAATAGAGTTCTGGGAGTAGACATCCAATCAAAGAAAAAGCCACAGGGGTTGAATAGTAGTTCAGTGTGACAAGTAGTTCAGTGGTGAAGTGAGTTTCTCAGTTAAAGAGGTGTCTGAGACATGCTAGAGAAAGTCCTGAGAACAAGGAAGGAGGAGAGAAATGCCCCCAACTTTTCCTAGAAGAGTTACAGTGAAACAAAGTGCGCCACTATAATCTATATTTTATATAGCCACCATAACCTATATATTATAATGTTAATTCACTTTAGCATAAAAGTTAGCTAAGTTTCTGCTGACATTTGTTTAAACTCAGCGCTTTGCTACTTTCACCATTCCTTGGGCTTCTGCCCTCTGGGATGAAACAGAACCCATCTAATCCTTCTTACAGGAGACAGTTTATTAAATACTTAAAGACAGCCATCATGTCTCCTCTAAATCTCCTTTTCTCTAGGCTTGTACTCCACTTGCATTCAATCACCAAATAGCCCTTGCTCAGCATCTCTCCCCTTTCTTCTTCTTCTTCCTTTTTTTTCCTCATGGTCTCATTCTGTTTGCTGCTAAATTCATCATCTTATGCATCTTCTCTCTTTTCTAACTTTCTCCATTTCCTCTGGCTCTTTTCCCTTCTCAAGAATTGATTTCTAGTGAATTGGCACCTTGTTCTGCCTTTGAGAATTTTCCTTTCCTTTCTTCTTCAAAGAAAGGCAACTAGATTAGGGGAAGGCAGAAGGGGCAGAAAGGAATTGATGGAATTTCTCTTTATACAAACATTGACAGATTTTCAAATTGGATTACTCCATCCCAAAATGGCCTCACTAACCACATATCCCAAGGAGGAGAGCTGGTATAGTATCATAGGGGACTGGGGAAGAGTCAGCAATTTGTAGAATTACAGCTTCTCAGGAGTAGAACCCCAGAGAATAATTTGGTCTAATCATATCCCCAACTTGTTGGCGTGACCCCAAGGATCTGATCATCCTACGATATCATGTCAGCCCTGGTACTTGGACCTCATCAGTACCTCTAGTTAGTTCCTCCTGTTGGAGAGAAATCACTCTCATTGGAGAACAAATAGAGAGCTCCCAGAACATTCATTTAAGTAGAGTCCAGTTCCAGTCATCTTTTTAATTCCATCTAGAAACACTCCTTTTGATTTCTCCAACCTACACCCCTCAACAGATACTTCCCTCTCCTCACCATTTTCAGCTTACTTTTGTGTTTTCCCTCGGTCATTAAATTTCAAGCTCCTTGATGCCAGGGGCTGCTATTTTTTCCCTTTTTTTTTAGATTTCAGTCCAATCATTTCAGATAGTACCAGGTGGTACATAATAAGTGACTACTAAATAGTGATTGATTATAAATAATATAAGAGCAACCAGAATTTATGAATGCCTTATTTTATTCCAGACACTGTGTTAAATACTTTACAAATATTAACACATTAAATCTTCATAACCTTGGGAGGTGTTATGATTATCCTTATTTTACAGATGAAGAAATTAAGGCAGAAGTTAAATGCCTTGCCTAGGGTCACAGAGCTAGTCAATGTCTAAGGCTGAATTTAAATTCAGATATTTGTGATTCCAGGTCTTGTCCTCAATCCACTGTACTACCTAGATGCCTTAAAATGGCAGAAAATTCTCTCTGTGACATCTACAAGTGGTTATTCTGACTTCAACTGAATAACTTAAGTAAGTTAATCAATCATTTATTAAGTATCTGTGATGTCAGACACCTTTTATTGGCATTGACAAGGAAAGTGAAAACCTCCCTGCTGTCAAGGAGTTCATTTGGTTTTTTTTAGGTTTTTGCAAGGCAAATGGGGTTAAGTGACTTGCCCAAGGCCACACAGCTAGGTAATTATTAAGTGTCTGAGACTGGATTTGAACTCAGGTACTCTTGACTCCATGGCCCTTGCTCTATCCACTGCCCCACCTAGCCAGCTGCCCCCCAATGAGTTCATTCTAATAAATTCTACATTCTACATAAATGAGGGCAAATTCAATCAATAGAGCAACAGGCTGTTTTTTGGAAGTGACTAAGATGGGCCAAACAAACCACCTGAGGATATACCTTCTATTTATGGAAAGTTCTTCTTAAAAAAAGAAGTCTTGGAGAATTATACGTTTTCTTCCATATGTACAAATTGACATCTGCCACCTCTAGTTATCATAACTAGTTCTATCTTTAGGCCTCCATAGAATAACTAGAATCTGTCTTCCAAACAATAGCCCTTCTGATATTTAAAAATATGACTATGCCTTTACGGCTCTCTGCTCTCCGCCCCCCTCCAGCTGGTAACATAAACTTATTCCTTCTCCCTGGATGGTGGCCCTCTCTGTATTTCTCTGTGTCTGTATCTCCCTCTCTTCATACAAATATATATATATGTAAATATGCATATGTATGTGCATATATCTCTTCATATTGTTTACATTGAGCAAGCTTGAAGGCTCCAAAGGGTAAGTCCTGCTTCATTTTTCCTTTGTGCACCATGGAAGGGACTTAGAAACGACTCCTTGAATTAAATTGGTGAAATAATGATAAAAGCTAGTATTTTATTTATTTGTTTATTTGTTTATTTTTAGGTTTTTTCAGGGCAAATGTAGTTAAGTGGCTTGCCCAAGGCCACACAGCTGGGTCATTATTAAGTGCATGAGGCCAGATTTAAACTCAGGCACTTCTGACTCCAGGGCCAGTGCTCTATCCACTGTGCCACCTAGCTGCCCCTAAAAGCTAGTATTTCGATATCAATTTGGGGTTTTTAAAGCACTATACACATATTTAATCCTTTGGTTCTCCTAGCAAAAGCAAGAAATATTTTTATGATTCTAGCATGACAGAAGTGGAATTTGAGGGTAAGAGAAGATAAGTGGCCTACCCAAGGTCATACAAGAAGCATATTTCTGAGTCATGAACCAAACTGGTATTCCTGATTCTAAGTTCCACCATCTCTTCCTCTGTCATCTAGCTTCCTCTGACCTAGAGAAATTGAATTAAGTCTCTTCCAGTTTGACTTTCTTTGAAAATAATGATTGTTATCATTATCATCAATAGTACTTGTACATAACCTCCTATTATATGCTAGGGAAATTGCTAAGAACTTTAAAAATATCTCACTTGATCCTCCCAATCATCCATCCCATCACTATATCCCCCTTGAGGCAAACAAAAATTCAGTGACGTGTCCAAGGTCACACAGCTAGTAAGCATATGAGGCTATATAACGCCAATTTTTCATTTCACAGAATAGAAAACCATTCTCTTCAGGAGGCCATTGGTATATGAGATGATTGGTTTTGAATTCCAAGTTCAGTTTCTGTTATCTATACTATCTGGCTGACTGATTGTTTTTCCCCATTTCTGGGCCTCAACATATCAAATGGATTTTGTATTAATGTCGGATGATAAATCATGGACATGAAGATATTGCTCAGGAAAAATAAAAACATGAGCACAAAGGGACTGTCCTAACATTTTCTTTTTCTTTTCAAATATGACTGGGATTTTTCATTGAATCTTTACTTTGCCTTAATCTTCCTGAATTTTTTATTATGCTGCTCTTCATAGATCCCCAAATTTTCCTCATTTTTAGAACTGAATTAGTTTGACCCTTTGGCCTAGAAATAGCTGGCAATCCATAGCTATTTAATAACTGTGTAAGAGAATGGAATCAGGGACACAGTGGAAAATTTGTGCTTTGGAAAGTTAGGCATTACACCTCTCGCCTTTCCATGTGACTTCCCAAGCAAGACTGCCATCATTCAAAGGAGGTGGATAGGTGACTTGAGAATTGGATATGCTCACTTCCAAGTTTCTGCAGACAAATTTTGATTCTGGAGGAGGATGCTGAAAGAAGAATACTCCCTTGGAAGCATTTTTTATTGACCTACCTATTTTGTGAATCTACCTTCTACTAATGATCTCCACATGAAACATGCCCTGGAGGGTAAAGATTTAAAAACTTTTCCATATTTTATGCCTTAGAATTAATGAAACTCATATAGGGTTTTTTTTTGTCTTTTCAAGTTGAACTCTTGCTTTTACTCTGTTGGCTACTCAATACTTGGTGCATGTGAGTACAAACATCTGAAGTGATGGGTGTTATTGTTTTCTTGGATCTTATCTTCTATGAATTTCTAGAACCTTATGAATTTCAGTTCTGCTCATTTCTTGCTTTAAGCTACTATTACTCAAAGTAGGAGACATGAAAGTTTCATAGAAATTAAGTACAAACTCAGTCATCATCACTCCCAAACTATGTCTGCCAAACACTGAACCATTTAGGTACTTGACTGGGTAGACATGAAGCCCAAAGATTCTCAAATTTACTCAAAAGGGATCAGGATGATATGAGCATAGATTTATAACTTGAAGGGATCTCAGAAGTCAAGTAATACAATCTCATTTTCTGATGAGAACATTGTTATTAAAGGATTTACCCCAGATCACACAGGTACTAAGTGACACAGGGTTCAAATTTAAGTCATCTTAATTTCAATCCAGTCTCCTTTCCACTGGTTCTAGTACTTTTCCAAAGTATCAATGATATTTAGTCTTTTAGACAAAATCTTTGCGTGGAAATAGTAAAAGAAAAGCCTTCCAGATCCTGCATTGAACTCTATACAGAGAAAATATACCTTCTCATCTATCAATGAACCTCTTATAGCAGTCTTCCAATCTATGAAATGTGGAATTGGGTGCTACAAACCATAACTCAGCATTTTTAGTCAGTTTTTGAAAAATGTGACTCTTATATAAAAAATGTTGCTCAAGAAAACGATATATGATTTGTTTCCGGTGGAATTAACTGCTTCCATGAGAGTTTTGAATTGAAATCTGAAATTTGCAGAAAAGTCACAAGGGTATATTCTGAGAGCTTCCAACCAATGAAGCAGGGACTACACTAAGGCTATAAGATCAGACATCAGAAATATAGTTCGCATGCATTGAAGGTTCACAAATGTAATAATGACAGAAGCTTGTCTTCCCTATTTTCTTAGCTAATTAAGTTAATGTAATTGTCCTTTTTTGATTCAGTTTTCAAATTTTAACATTTGATTTGATGATTTACCTGAATTCTACATTATAGTTTGAAAAATAGATGAATTGATTTCATAAGGTTGAATGTAGGGGAGGGGGTTAAGGAGGAAACAGAGATTCTTATTTCAGTCTTCAAGTCAAAGATTCCATGAACTTCATTCTCTGATTCTCATTTCATCACGAGACAACTTCATCTCTCAGCATACCTATGCTCATCTATGAAGTTTTATATCACCTCACTGGTAACAAGATCTAATATGTTATTTTTTGGCATGTCTTCTTCAAGTTCCTCATGTAATTCCCCTCAATCTGGTACAAACCATAGCCTCACCATAATCTGTCAGATTCATGATGGTGATTTTTCCAAAAATATTCCTTGGACAAACATGCAAGGTACAGAAGGATGGTGTTTTATTTTAATTCATGGCTGTCCCCAAAATATTGTAGTACAGAGTCTAGAATAACATGGCTGGATGATACAGTGGATATAGTGTTGGAAATCAGACAGATGTAAATTCAAATATGGCCTCAGAGGGCTGGATGACATCATTTCACCTCTGTGCCTTCGTTTCCTTTATTGTAAAATGGGAATCAAGTACTGAGATAAATACTTACAAGATCCAATAATAGCCTTTCCAGTTCAGGTGATTGTTAGAATCAAATGAGATATTTTTTTTCAAATAAGATAATATTGTAAAGTGCTGAACACAGTGTTTGGCAACTCATAGGTGCATATAAAGACTTGTTACCTCCACTGAATTTTAAATCCAAGTATCTGGATTCCACCTCATACTCTGTCACTTTCCACTGTATTCCAAAAGCAACAGAACCAAAAAATGTCACGATGAAACAATTTTCCAGCCCAAAGCAAAGTAACAGGTAAATGTGACAGGTCTCTTCCAACAGGGTGATGGTTGGTCCCAGACAGCAGCACAGCCTGGATCACAATCATAGACTTTAAGATTATGTGCATCAGCAGAAATAGCGTCACTGGGTACTTAAAATAAATCAGTCAGAGAGGATGAAAGGAGAGTCTTTGCTGGTGCTAAATTTGGGACTCTTTTGCATTGGCTTTAGATAGTTCTGGATCATATTTCTAGGGTAAAGAGGAACAATGATTCTTGCAGATACAGAACACCTGGACATAGTACTTGAACCACCAGAAAATCTAACACCTGTGTCTACAGGAGAAAAAAGCTCCTTCCTAAGAAATGACCAGAGAATATGCAAAAAAAGTGATGGACACACCTCTCTTTAGATTATATTAACTCAGAATCTCCTAAAATTTATAGATCCCCAAATAAACTCTGAAAACAGTAGCATAAGAGCCCTGAAATTTGGGGCAGTATCTCTTTTACCATGGGAACAAAGGCCAACTGAAAAAGTCAAGAAATAGAATAGGAAATCATACAAAAGAACTTGGACATAAGAAAAACAAAACAAAATTACTATCTGGATAGGAAAAATCAATACCCAAACTCAAAAGGAGAAAAAACTGCATGCAAAACCACAAATTAAAATGTGAAATGGATAAAAGTCCACCAAGAATTCCTGGAAGAGCTTGGAAAAATTAATATTTCAATATTGAAATAGAGAAGCAGAAGAATAATTGAGAAAATAAAAGTGAAAAGAGAGTCAACAACTTTGAAAAAAGCAGAACAACAAATACTGAAGAAAATAACACCTTAAAATATAGAATTGGTCAAATGGTAAAAGAGATATAAAATTCTATCAAGGAAAAGAATACATTAAAAATCAGACTGGGTCAAAAAAATGTACAAAAGTTAGCATAAAAGTATTTCTTTTAAAATTAGAATTGTGTAAGTGGATGCTAATGATCCAAAAGATACCAAAAACAAAAAAAAAAAAACAAAATCAAAATAATGAGGAAATAGAAAAAATATGAAATAATTCATTTAAAAAACTGATAAGGAAAATAAACTATGAACGATAATTTACTAGAGTACCTGAAAGTCACTATTTAAAAAACATCAATATTATATTTCAAGAAATTATAAAATTGCACAGATATCCTAGAGTCAGAGGGTAAAACAGAAATTAAAATAATCAACAGATCACTTCCTGAAAGAGATCTCAAAATGAAAGCCCTCAGGAGCATTTTAACCCAATTCCAGAGCTCTCATATCAAAGAGAAAAATACTGAAAGCAATCAGGGGGAAAAAAAATCAAATATTATAGAATCACAGGATCACACTTTGATGGATCAGAGGGCGTGGATTATGAAATTCTGGAAGGCAAGGAACTGAGAATGACAACCAAGAAAAACCTACCCAGAAAAATCTGAGCATAATCCTTTAAGGGGAAAAATACATAATTAAATAGAGGATTTTCAAGTATTCCTGATGAAAGAATCAGAGAGAAGCAGAATGGAAAAAATTATTCCACATAAAAGAGGTACAAAATGAAGGGCTATTCCTAGTGAAGGGGAAGATGGTAATGGGTAATATTCAGCACTTGAAACTCACTTTCATTGAAATTGGTTCAGAGAAGGAATAAGACAAACACTTTGTTGGGTATACAAACCTATTATACCCAACAGGAATGGAAAATGTAAAGAGAAGATGAGATCTAATTGAAGGGAGGGCAGCTTAAAGGAGACCATGGTCAGAAACAAAAAAGACTTTTGAGGAGGAATAGGGTTTAAAAAAAAACAAAGAAAGAAGGATAAACTGGAAAAGAATAGAATTATAGTTATCATAACTGTAAATGAAATGGAATTCTCACCAAAAAAATGGAAGCAAATAGTGTATTAAATTGAAAACCAGAATCCAAGAACATGTTGTTTACAAGATAAACACTAGCAATAGAGAGAGATACACAAAGTAAAAATATGGGTCTGGAGCACAATCCATTATGCTTCTGCTGAAGTAAAAACATTATTGTTTTTAAAGCAGGGAAAACAAAACAAAAGTAAAAATAGCTAATTAAATGAAACAAGCAGGGAAACTATGTTTTGCTTAAAAGTAGCAAAGACAAGGAAGTAAAATCATTGCTAAACATGTATATGCCAAATGTCACACATCAAGACTCTAGACGAAAAGTTAAATGATTCTGAGGAGAAAATAGATAATAAAACTACACTAGTGGGAGAACTGATTTTTTCTTTCCCAAGTAAATAAATCTAACCATAAAATATGAAGAAGAGGATTATAATTTTTAAAAAAGTTCTGATACACATCTAGAGAAAATGAAATGGGAATATGAACAAATATGTATCTTTTTAGTAGTACATGGTATTTACACAATAAATGACCACACATTAAGGCATACACACTTCACATCTTAAAAAAGCAGAAATATTAATTGCATCCTTTTCAGACTATAATGCAATAAGAATTACCTTCAATAAATGGTCATGGAAAAATAAATTTTAATTAATTAGAAACCAAATAATTCAATCCTAAAGAATTAATGGTCCAAAAACAAATCCTAGAAACAATTATTTCACTTAAAATGATAGATAAAATATCAAAATTTATGGGATGCATTCAAAGAAATAATTAGGGAAAACTTTATAACTCTAAATACATGAATAAAATAGAGAAAGGATAAATCAATGGACTGGGCATGAACTAAAAAAAGCATTACAAAAAGAATAAATTTAAAGTCCTTAATTAAACGCACAATTGGAAATTTTGAAAATTAAATGAGAAATTAATAAAAGTGAAAGTAAGAAAATTATTGAACTAATAAATAAAACTAGGAACTGAATTTGTGAAAAAAAAATAGTTTAACCCCTGATTAATTTTATTTAAAAGAAGAAAACCACATTACTGCTAACAAAGGGGGGGGAAGTAACTTTACCATCAGAGAAGAGAAAATTTAAGCAATTTTTAGGTTTATTTTTCCAAATTATATACTATTAAATCTGACAATCTAAGTTAAATGAATGAATATTTACATAAATATAAATTGCCCAGGTTGACAAAGAAGTCCAACAAATCTCTTTAAGACATAAACATAATAGTTTAAACTATGAAAAAAAAAAGGAGAAAGGAAAGAAAGAGACAGAAAGAGTAAAAGAACAAAAGAGAGATCGAGAGATAGATAAAAAGAGGGAGGTAGAAAAAGAGGGAAAGAAAGAAAAAGGAACAAAGAAACAAAGAAAACTATAGAGAATTTCCCTTCATGAATATAGAAGCAAAAAACATTAAAATACTAGAAAAGAGATAATAGCAATCTATCACAAAAATTAAAAATACTCTGACTGGGTGGTATTCATACCAGGAATGCAGGTTTGGTCAATGATAAGAATGCACTCAGCATTATTGACCATATCAATAACAAAAAGAACATTATCATGTTTATCTTTTTGTTAGGGTTTTTTTTTTTGCAAGGCAAAGGGGTTAAGGGACTTGCCCAAGACCCCACAGCTAGGTAATTATTAAGTGTCTGAGGTCACATTTGAACTCAGGTCCTCCTTACTCCAGGGCTGGTGTTCTATCCACTGCGCCACCTAGCTGCCCCTTTCTTGTTAATAACAGATGCAGAAAATGTTTAAGATGAAATATATAATTCATTACACACACACATTACTCATTCACTCACAGACAGAAAACAGGGAAAATGAAGCTTGCCTTAAAATGAGCAATATCTGTCCAAAATTATCTGTAAGGGATAAGCTAAAAGTTATCCCAATAAGATCAGAGATGAATCAAGGATGCCCAATACCACCATCATTATTCACCATTATACCAGAAATGCCAGCTATTTCCTCAGAGAAAGAAATTGTAGGAATTAGAATAAACAATTCAAAAACAAAACTATCACTTGTATATAATATGATTACAATTCTTAATTATTTAGAAAACTGAATGAAATTTATGAAAATATGAGACAGTTCTCAATTATTTAATTGCTAAAGATTAATAACATGGTGTTTTCATAAGAAATAATCAAAGTTACATGTCCCAAAGGGCTATAAAACTGGACATACACCTTGATTCAACAATACCACTCTAGGTCTGTATTTTAAAGAGATTTTTAAAAATGGGTATAATTCTATTTGTACAAAGGATATTTATAGCAGTCTATTTTTTGTTGTATAAAGATTTTAAAATGCCCTCAAGTGGGCAAGTACAAGTTCTGCTACATGATTTTGATGAACTACTTTTGTGCTATTAAAAAAAAATGACAAGCAAGATGCTTTCAGAAAAACCTGGAAAGGCTGTTGTGATATAAAGTGAAATGAGCAGACCCAGAAGAACACTGATACAGTGATAGCAATAATAAACTGTGAAGGACTTGGCTTTTTCCAATGACCAAAGATTATTCTGAAAGATTTATGGTTAAAAAAGAATTTATCTACTTTCAAAGAAAAAAAAAACTGATGCTATCTGAATGGAGGTTAAAGCATATTTTTTTCATTTTATTTTTCTTGGGGGGGTATTTTGGAGGGGTGGTCTATGATTGCTTTTTCAATGTGATTTATATATAAATATGATTGTCAAGGGATTAATGGAAGGAGGAAGGAAAGAATTTATAACTCAAAATTTTTAATAAATTTAAAAACATTTCTATGTAACTAAGAAAAAGCAAGAGAAAAAACTAGAAATGGTGTGCAAGGAATGATTTTATATTTCAAGAGTGTTGATTATCTATCATTTGCCTCAATTTGGCAAATTAAATTTTACAGAATGAAATATGTTCAGGTTTCTTTAGGCCTCCCATTGCTTTGTTAACTTTGTATCACTTCAATTTTATTAAGAAATAAATTGTGATTTTTCAAGTTAATGTCTTTGCTTTTGTCTACATTCCATCTTGTGAGATGGACTATATGCTAAAAACATCTTAAAACTGTGGGTCATGCCTTCTCACCTTTTATTCAAATCCCATTAGTGTTTTCTCTGAAATTAATGACATGGCCACTATTTCTATCATATGTATATCCCTGATGTTACAATTTATTTCATATCTATGATTTTACAGTATGCTAATTCCTGTCTTCTAAATTAAAGTATTTCTAGTGCATAGGAGTGAGTTTTCAGAGTAGTGTACAAATATTTAGTATTGTTTCCTGTAAGAAGGGATCTAAGATGCTATGAACATATAGAAGCAAAATATTAGTTAAGATACAATATACTTTGGAGGGATTTGCATGAACTGATGCTGAGCAAGACGAGCAGAACCAGAGAGACATTGTACACCCTAACAGCAACATGGGGGTGATAATCAACCTTGATGGACTTGCTCATTCCTTCAGTGCAACAATCAGGGACAATTTGGGGCTGTCTGTGATGGAGAATACCATCTGTACCCAGAGAAAGAATTGTGGAGGTTGAACAAAGACCAAAGACTATTACCTTTAATTTAGAAAAACAAAGTTATCTTCTTATGCAATTCTGCTATCTCTTATACTTAATTTTTCTTCCTTAAGGATATAATTTCTCTCCCATCACATTCAGCTTAGATCAATGTATATCATGGAACCAATGTAAACACTAACAAAATGCCTTCTGTGGGGGGTGGGAGGAGGGAAGCAAGAATGGGGGGGGGGGGTTGTAAAACAAAATAAATAAAATCTTTTTACAAAAGATACAATATGCTTGAAAAGTCAAATGGCAAAATTTCTGAAAAGACACTAGTAGTTCAAACCAGAGTCAACATTCTCAACTGCCTTGATTATAAATTCACTGTGACACAGAAATACATATCTCAGAGAATCTCAGAGTTGAAAGGAACCTCAGAGGTCCTTTAGGACAGTACATAATATTTTGAGGAATTCCTTTTATAATAACTAAAAAATATGCATTCTTCTTTGGACTGAAACCTTCTAAAGTGAGGGAAACTCTCAATTTGATTACTAATTCTACTACCTATTTGTCTACCTAGTCTTGCTTCAGAAATCTAGCTAATAAAAGTCATCATGGAAGAACCTGGTTGATGGGGAGTCCCCATTATCAACATTTTTTCATGGAGGCCACATGAATACTGGATCACCAGCGTCAGACCACGTGTCTATTGTGAGAGCAAAGTGGTGACTATAAAATATAAACGTAGGATTTTAATGCTCTCATTTTTGGATTTAGAATTAGGCATTACATTGTCTGTATTATAAAAATTTAGGAAAATTCAGGAATTTCTTGCTACTTCTGTTTAAATAATAAAAAAAAGGTTCCTTAAAACTCTAAGCTAAATGTACTGTGGAATACTTCACCAAAGTCCTCAATAAATGAAATTTGGAAAAGGTGAACAATTAATCAGATTTCATTTGTAGATTTTGGCCCAAGGCAAATAAACTTTGCAGGGGCAGATCAAGAGTTTTTCAATGTGCATAGTAATTGCTGAAGAGCCCTCTGTTCCTCAGCAGAATTCTTTTTTTATCTTCTTTTAGGTTTTTGCAAGGCAAATGGAGTTAAGTGGTTTGCCCAAGGCCACACAGGTAATTATTAAATGTCTGAGGCTGAATTTGAACTCAGGTACTCCTGACTCCAGGGCCAGTGCTCTATCCACTGTGCCACCTAGCCACCCCCTTCAGCAGAATTTTGATCAAGCTCATTGCTTTTCCCCTCAAATAATCTTAAATATACTATTTAGTCTTCCTTGAGAAATGAAGTTTCTTTATGGACCATCAAGTCACTGTATAGTTTCTAATGTTTTAAATTTATGAACCCCAATTGTGTTCCAAGCTCCAGGGTCCCTTATCAACCTGGCACAGAAGCATGTAACCTCAATTTAAGACTTCTTAGTTTCTTGCTCCTCTAAGTCTCAAACAAGAATTAGAGTTGATTAACTACTTCTCTAAGTGTCTCACAGAGGTTGGAATTTGTCATCTGAAGCCACAGGAGTGTTATGTAATTATTTCTAAAGCAGGATTGAAGTAGAGGTCCTCAGAAACTGATAAAGTTGAGGATGTTTTGGTACAAAGGTGGTGACATTGAGAATTAGAAGAATTTCTGACCTATGCATGATAATCAGAAGCATTTGTATGAAAATCAACATAAATAACTTGTTTACCCTTTAAAATCACCCACCTTTCATTTGCATATGTTTTTGACAATAAGTAAAAAATGATCAAAATTAAATTAGTAATTTGAACTACTTTTCTAATTAGTTTAATATTAGTCTTTTTATCCTCAATTTTTAGTGAACTACATTTCTCCTGTGCCTCATCCTTTCTTTTTTTTTTTGTTTTGCTTTGTTTTGTTAATTTTTGGGGGCCAGGAACTGTGGTTAAGTGACTTGCTCAAGCTCACCCAACTAGGTAATTATTAAGTATCTAAGACTGGATTTGAATTCAGGATTTGCCTCTTGACTCCAGGTCTGTGCTCTATATTCTATGCCACCTAGCTGTCCTTTCCTGTTCCCCATTCTTACCTTTAATTTTGTTTACCTGTGAGTTTATATGCCCTCAATAGAAAATATCACAGGTCATAGATTTTAGAACCAGAAAAGACCATAGGATGGCATGTGGTCCAATCCACTCATGTGCAGACAGAAAATCTTAACGCCTCAGAAAAGGAGAGACCTGTCCAATATGACAGACCAATAGGTGGCTGATCCAGGACTGAAAAAATATCTCTGACATCAAAATCAATAAGCTTTCAATAATAATAATAAGGATGATGATGATGATGATGGTGATGGTGACCTAGTTAAAATGTATTCATATGCATATTTTTTCAAAGTGCTCTAAATAACTTATTTCACAAGTTCAGTGAATACAGGTACATGTTATTTTCTGTCTTTGCATTCTCAATCCCTAATTCAATGCCAGATATATATTCAGCACTTAGTAATGTTTGCTTTTGGGTTGTTTCATGTAAGAAGGAAAAAAAATGATATCTTTTCAAGCATCATTAAAAAGTATATCTCTGGACTTCCATGGTGGACCCAAGATGATGGTATGCACTATGAAAACTCCCTGGAGCTTTTCCCTAACCAACTTTAAATGAAGCCTCTACACAGACTCTAAAGCTACAGAACTTACAGCAAAACAAATTTTTAAAAAAGGAAACAAGGTCTCAACACAAGATATTGTGGAAGAACTCCAGTAAAGATCTGTCTCATTGTGTAAAAGAGTAGTAACATAGGCCGGAGATTTGGAAAGCCAGCAGGAAGCTCTTAGCCACTGTCGCTCATAATTCCAACCTCAGTTTGGAAGACAAAGTCTGGGACCCCAAATCAGTAGTACAACAGATGGGACTGAGTTGTATTACCCTAACACAGGAAAATAAAACTGCTATTAAATGAAATACATAGGCAAGCAGTAAGACAGGGACCAGACCCTGACCACCAGCACAAAAGGAATGGAGCTACATACCCTGTGAGCCAGAAGCAGAGCTCAACTATCAAAATAAGCCAAAAAAAGTGATAAACATAGGCAGTTACTATTTTCCATCTCAGAAGAGGAAAGCAGTGATGAAATGCCTACATATGAAGCCTCAAAGGAGTTTTTGAATTGGTCTCAAATCCAAAAAGATCTCTTAGAAGAACCCTGAAAGGATTTTACAAATGAAAGAAGAGAGGAAGAAGAAAAATGAAGAATGGAAATGACAGTCCTGCAGGAGAATTATGAAAAGTTGACTGAAGGAAATAATACCTTTAAAGGAAAAATTGACAAATGGAAAAAGAAATTAACTCTTTTAAAGGGAAAAATGGCCAAATGGAAAAGGAATCTAACTCATCAAAAGTAAAATTGACCAAATGGAAATGGAAACACAAAATCTAACTGAAGAAAATAAAACTCTAAAAATTAGAATCGGATAAAGGCAGACCAATGACTCTATGAGACACCAAGATTCCATCCATTAAATGAAACCAAAAGGTTGAAAAGAAGAAGAAAATATAAAGTACCTCTTAAAACAAACAATAATATGGAAAATATATCCAGAAGAGACAATTTATGAATTATTAATTTAATTGAAAGACACAATCAGGGGTGGCTAGGTGGCACAGTGGATAGAGCCCTGACCCTGGAGTCAGGTGTACTTGAGTTCAAATCCGGCCTCAGACAATTAATAATTACCTAGCTATGTGACCTTGGGCAAGCCACTTAACCCCATTGCCTTGCAAAAATATAAATCAAAAAAAAATGTCCCAATCAGAAAAAGAACTGAGAAAATATCATGGTAATTACCATGGAAAACTGCCCTAATATTCTAGAACAAGAAAATAAAATAGTCCTTAAAAGAGTCCATCAATCACCCACAAAAGAGATTGGAAAATAAAAACTCCAAGGAGTATTGTATCCAAATTTCAGAATTCTCAATTAAAGGAGAAAATATTGCAACCTGTCAAAAAGAAGCAATTTAAATACCATGGAGCCACAGTAAAGATTATGCAGGACTCAACAACTTCAACATAAAGGATCAGAGATCCTGGATAATATTCTTCAAGGCAAATGAGCTTGTATCATAATCAAGAAACAACTACTCTGCAAAATTCAGCATATCCTTTTAGGGGGAAAAAGATGGATTTTCATTGAAAAAGGACTTTCAAATTTACTTGTTAAAAAGAATAATACCAAATAGAAAACTTAACCTCAAATACTAGACTCAAGAGATGCATGAAAAGTTTCTGAAACATGAAAGCTGTTTATTGATAGGTGGATGTCCTGGGATTGATTGATTTGAGGCTAAAGGAGGATATTTTCAGATTAGTTTCAAAAGCTTCAGAATTATTCATCTGTCTACCACACCTTATCAAAGGGACAGTTACTTATGATAACATTAAATTATAGTATTTCTAATGCAAAAGGACAGAAGCAAAGTAGTGTGCAATATAGAAAAGGGAGAGTGAGAAGAACTGAGGATTTGGGACATAAATTGGTAGAATGCATACTTCTGTGTGCATTCTCAGTCCTTCATCCATAATAACTACTCCAGATGCCCTTGTGGACTTGGGTATCACAACCAATGGGCAGGTAGCTTTCATTCTGCTGGTCATATCTTGCCACTTCTTTGGTTTGAAAGAGAGGACTGTTGTCCATTTCCCTTCTTTGGGAAGGAGATACAATTCTGATGAGTCAAAAACTCTGGATTTTTGAAGAAATATTAGACTCTTGTGGAATGAATGACCCCTCCCTAATTGTGATTGCACCTAATCACTCAATGAAGATGAAGGCTGGTGGATCTCAGTTGTGAAATCTTGAGACTTTCAGGTATTTTTGGTGAATTCCTCTAGAGTTTGGATTGATCCACTTGGTTTGACTTCCATCATTCAATAAAAATCTATTAAAATGGGGGGGGGGGGCTTCTAGATGGTACAGTAAATAGAACACCAGCCCTGGAGTCAGGAGGACCTGAGTTCAAATCCGGCCTCAGACACTTAATAATTACCTAGCTGTGTGGCCTTGGGCAAATCACTTAACCATATTGCCTTGAAAAAAAACTAAAAAAAAAAATCTATTAAGCACCTAAAGAAAAAAAGCACTCCATATATCATTTGGATTCTACAATCTCTTCCATTAACATACAATCAACCCATAATCCACAAGAGTGATGTTTTGTTTTCTCACAGGGAAATTGTCCAGTCTGGTCAAAAATAAATTCCCACGCCCAAAGAGCAATAAAACTTTTCATACCCTTTGACCCAGAAATTCCAATTCTAGGACTATATCCAGAAGAAATTAGAAAAAATGAGAAAAGTCCTACATGTTCCAAGAAATTCATAGCAGCTCTTTTTGTAGTGGCAAAGAATTGGAAGTTGAGGGGATGCCCATCAATTGGGGAATGGCTAAACAAGTTATCGTACATAAATTCTATGGAATATTATTGTTCTATAAGAAACCATAAATGGTTGGACTCTAGAGAAGCATGAATTGACTTTCAGGATCTGATGTTGAGCAAAGGGTGTAGAACCAAGAGATCAATGTACACATTAACAATATTATGAAATGAACAACCTTGATGGAAGCAGCTCCTCTTGATAGTCCAGAGAAGAGAACTGTATTTGACTGGTTATGGATTATGTTATCCCCAAACAGAGGAAGAAATAAATACAAAATAAAACACACAGGAAAACATCCTTCAGAATCTTATAAACACTTTATAAAAGGAATGTCTTATGTATCTCTTTCCCTAATTCTATTTCCTCATGACAAAAATTACTAATGTGTAAACATGTTCATCAAAATATAAATGTTAAATGCTAAACTGACTGTTTCCTGCTGAGGGGAGGAGGGTGGGAAGGGAGGGTGGAGAGAAATTATGTAACTAGGAAATATGCATGTACATATGGATTAAAATCAATAAATTAATTAATTAATGATAAATAAAATCTCTAATAATGCATACTAGTGACTGGCTTGGAGGGATAATACTCAAACTACATATAAGACTGGACATTGTCACAATTTGGGATCTTTTCCTGCTAGGTGAAATGGTCCTTTTCTGCAGAAAAGTTAATTAATAAAAGCTAGTTAATAACTCAAAAAAAGAAAATAAATTTCCAAAGGATAAATGCTTACAGTGTTTAACTAGATAGGTTTCCCATGATATAGGAATCAGGTAGGCCTTGGAGTCCTGAAGATGCAGGTGCAAGTTCTGCTCCTGATACAGATTATCTGGTGGAACTATGGAGAGAGAGGACTAAACTTTAAGTCAGAAAGACCAGTTCAAAACCTATCCCAGATTCCTACAAGTTTTACAGCCTTGAACAAAGTCATTTAGCTTCTCTTGCCCTCAGTTTCCCCATCTATAAAACAGGCATCATTATAATAGTACCTATTTCCTTTTTTCTTTTGAACATCAATGAAGTGAAATGTAGAAAGGTAATTATTTATTGAGCATTATTATGTCAGATTTTATGCTGTATTCTTTACAATTATTTTCTCATTTACTTCTCAAAAGAACCCCAAGAGGTTATGATTACCATTTTACAGTTGAGGAAGCTGAGGCCGATGGGCATTAAGTGACTTGCCCAAAATCATATGGCTAGACAATGTCTGGGCATAATTTGAACTCTTGTATTCCAGACTCAGTCTATCTAGGTTACTACTGGTTCTGAAGAGTCCTTTGAAAACCTTAAAAGTGACTATACAAATACTAGTTTTTATTATTATCCATTTACATCACCTTCGGGCACCTTCCTAAGACTCCAAATTATTGAGGGGTTGTAGTAGTAGAAGGAATCTGTAAAGTAAGAGTGCCCTAATACTGATAAAATTACATCTCTAAAAGCCCCCCCCTTTAAAACATTAGTCATAAGATGACAGATGGAGGTCTCCCCGATCATCACATCCAACGGTCTTACTTTACAAAAGAGACATTCAGATCCAGAGAAGTGAAGAGACTATTAGGGTTAAGTGGTAAAGTTCAGATGGGGCATCCAAATCTATTGTTACGACTTTTTGGCTTTATTATTTTTTTAATGACTAAATGCTCTTCCCAAGCCATACTTGACCCTTGAAGATAGGGGCCTTATCAACCAATTTCACGAGTTTGCTTGAGTCTAGGTGTGTGGCCAGGTATGCTAAGGCACTTTGTGTATATCCTTTGTGGGCATGCGTCTGCTTGTGTCTCTAGGGGAGGAGGTTGTTTGTATTGTGCATTTTGCTCTTCCTAATAATAAGAGAACAGGGAATTATTAATAAAGTGGCTCATCCAATCTGGTTTATTAAGAAAATGAAAGAACTGAAGCTCGTCTCATTCTATTATTATGTTTTCAATTGACTACATTAGAAAGGCTATTTATAATCACCCTGAAAGTTGTCAATCTAATTCAATATACATCTATCAGACTTGTAGAGTTTTGTGAACACAGGCTAAATAGATTGATCTAAAATTTCTGACCTCTCTGTCATTTACTCACTAGGCAAACAAAGCCCCCCAAGTCCCACAGTCTAACCAGAAGACCAAATACCAAAGATTAACCCATTGTATTTTTTCTCCTGATATGTTATCTCATCCTTCTGATTTTCCCAATTCACACCTCTATCTTTATCTTAATTGTTTTCCCTCCTCCTAATCTCTCCCCTCTTCAATTCATTTACATCAGTATCAATCTAATTTTCCTTAAACATAGGTCAGACCATTTCTCTCCTTTAGTCAAAAGTCTCCAGTGAGTTCCTATAGTTTCTAATCCAAAATACAATATTTTCTGTCTGAAATTTAATGTTCTCCTAAGTCTGATTCCCACCAATCTCTCCAGTCTTCTTTCATGAATCCCCTATGGAAATAGTAGAATCCAACAAACAGACCTAGTAGTTACTCCCAAAGCTGAGAGTACCACCTTTCATCACAATACATTTGTCTGAAAAGTCATCATTCTATATTTCGGCTTCTAATAATACTCAAGACTTCTTGTAACTTCAGCTGGGATGCCATCTATTTTGTGAAAACCTTCTGAAATATGTCAACATTTTCTACCTCCTATCAGTTTAGCTTTTCTTTTTGAGCAGGAAAAGCAAACCATAGCTTTAGAGCTGCAAATGACATCAGAGGCTATGAAATCCAATCTGCCCATTTTACAGATGAGGACACTAAGACAAAGAGAGGATAAATATTTACCTATTATCACATCCCTGGATTATTTCTTCCTTGCACTGCTGCCTCCTGGCTTCCCTGGTTTGCTGCAAAACTCCAAGAAAATGTTGTATTTTGTAGAATGTTTTTACTATTTCTGATTACCACCACCCTATACCCATCCCTTCATTCTGAGATTACCTTCCAGTGGAGTGCATATATCCTGAACATGGACAATTATTTATATATAGTCTTCCACTTTTGAATGTGAGCACCTTGAAGACAGGGACCATCATTTTACCTTTCCAGTCTCAGCAAATATAGTAATAGCCAATATAGAATAGCAAACACTAAATAAATGCTTGTTAACTATCAATTGATAAAAATATGATTTTATATATTTCTGTACATAAGCACATGCATATGTATTTGCAAAAATCAATTTAATTTTCTACTTTTACTGGTGACATTATATATAGAAGAAAATGAAACGAGAATGAAATGAAATGAAAATGAAAAACCTTAAAAATATTCTTCTTATGGTTTCCATATTTGATAATTTGATTTATCATTATGGGAGAAAATTTTTATTATCGTACATGGTATTGTCAAACATTTCAAAGCTAATCTGCTAATTTGATTCTTTCAAACAGTTTTCCAATCTACCTACTTATCAAATAGAATTGTGAAAGACATGATCACTTTTCTGCTTCCCTCATTGGAATGCCAAAGTTAAATGTCATAAGACGGTAACAATTTAATTGCCCAAGTTGGTAGGCATAACAAATATTTTTGTCCTTAAAGTTATAATAGATGTATTTTACTCTTCTCACCTCAAACAAATCTATATGGTTTGAATGAATGATTTATTTATTCAAGAATATGTATTAAGTGTTCATTTTCTGCAAAGCATTTTAAAATAAAATTTGTGTAAGGGAAGAAATATAAAGAATGCCATTTTAGAGATGGAGCAGGAGGGGAATTTAACTTGTGACAGAAGAGAAGGACCAATGATAGTTACTCCAAGGGATTCATTTGTATTCATTCCATATCAAGAAAAGAAAAGCAAGACCCCATGAACACTAAGTTTATGACTAGTGGAGGATTTACCAGAAAATACAATCAAATGTTTTAGAAATTGAATGGGCAAGGATGGATTTTATTATGCAGAGTTAAACAGAGAATCTATGTGACTGACATAGAAAGTCTATTGATGGATTAATTGAAATGAGTTCATATAAAATACAAAGGTAAGAGAAACTATAAGCAAGAGGGCTGAATAAATTCCATCATACCACCCATGAGTAACTTGTGAGCAAGAAGAGAAATCAAAGAATGTATTATCATTAAAGAAGTAGTCTGACCAGGTCCCATGAGCAAGGGGTAACAAGTCAGTGGTCCACAAAACTTTGAAAGCATTGGGTAGATATTCTGGGATATATTTTTAAAAGAATATGAATAAATATATAGGGAATTACATCAAATTTATAAGGTGAAAAGTCATTCCCCAATTGATAAACGATCAAAGATTATGAACAATTTTCAAATGAAGAAATCAAAGCTATAAATAATCATATGAGAAAAGCTCCATATCATTATTGATTAGAAAATTGCAAATTAAAACCACAATGAGGTAACACTTCACACCTATCAGACTAGCCAAGATGAGAAAAAGGGAAAATGATCAATGTTGGAGAGGTTGTGGGAGGATTGGGACATTGATTCACTGCTGGTGGAGTTGTGAACAGATCCAGCCTTTCTGGAAATCAATGTGGAAATAAGTCCAAAGAGCAATAAAACTGTTCATACCCTTTGACCCAACATTTCCAATTTTGGGACTATATCCAGAAGAAAGTAGAAAAAAATGAGAAAAAGTCCTACAAGTTCCAAAATATTCATAGCAGCTCTTTATGTAGTGGCAAAGAACTGATGGGATGCCCATCCATTGGGGGTAATGGTTAAGCAAGTAATGGCACATAAACACTATGGAATACTATTGTTCTATAAGAAACCATAAATGGTCAGACTCTAGAGAAGCATGGAATGACTTACGGGATCTGATGCTGAGTGAAGGGAATAGAACCAAGTGAATAATGTATACATCAACAAAAACATTATGAGATGGATAACCTGATGGAAGCAGCTCCTCTCAATAGTTCAGAGAGTTAGGACAATTGTATAATTGTATTAGACTGGCTATAGACAATGTTATCCCTATCCAAAGGAAGAAAAGCAAAACTAACTCTCTCTCTCTCTCTCTCTCTCTCTCTCTCTCTCTCTCTCTCTCTCTCTCACACACACACACACACACACACACACACACACACAAACAGAAAACCCCAACCCTTCAGAATCTGATGAACACTTTATTAAAATTGTCTCTTATATCTCTTTACCTTAATCTAAATATCCTAATTCCTCATACTGAAATTTACTAATTTGTAAACATGTTTATCAAAATATTTATGTGCAATGATATTCCTTCTATTTGCTGCTGAGAGAAGGGGGTGGGAAGGGAGGCTGAAAGGAAATTTTGTAACAAAAATATGCATGTGCATATAGATGAAAATAAATTTTAAAAATGTACATGAACAAACATTGCAGAGAATAGCAAGACGTTAATGAGCTATGACAGAACTCTGAGGAGGTCCCAACACTATGGAGCCATGGGTAATACACCGAGTTGGGCACTGGGATAGGCAGAAAAATAAATGTTCTTTGTCATTATTTTTCTCTTCATTTTCAATCCAATATCATCATTTTGACTGTTTGCCTGTCCAACTATCCAGAGCTCATTATCTTTCCCCTTAAACTCATCCTTCTTCACAACTCCCCTATTTCTTTTGAAAACACAAACATGAATTAATGGATAGATGAGGAAATAAATTTTAAAAAAATAATTAAGTGCTTACCATCTGCCTCCATTCTTCATTTTCCCTCTTCCTATTAGTTCAAAACTAAAAAGCTAGTCATGACTAGTTTAACCTTGCCTTAACTTTTTTCACGTTATTCCCTACCCCAATATTTTTTCTCTCTCACAGAGCCACAGTTGATTCAAATACCTAGGACCCTACCCCATACAAGTGCAATAGTCTCATAATCTTTCTCCCTGCTTCCAATCTCTTCCTTTTCTAATCCATCCTCCCCCAAACTTTCCAACAGATTTTTCTAAAATTGTAATCTTATCATTACCCTGCTCAAGAAGCATCAGTGGCTCCCTATTGCCACTTGAACAAAACAACAAATCTATAAAAATCTTAAAGACCTTTTCAATCGATGGGAAAGAAAAGGAACAAGCATTTATCCAGCACTGTACATACTGTATTTATTTGAGCTGCTCAAGAACCCTGTGAGGTAAGAGCTATTATTGCTTCCATTTTACAGTAGAGGATGCTGAAATTTGGTGGTTATGCAGTTAGGCAATATCTGAGGCTAGATTTGAACTCAGGTTTCTCTGACTTCGTACTCAGAATTCTATCCACTGTGCCATCTTGCTGCCAGGCGCCCTCTCCGCTCTCGAATGATTTTATCTCATCCCCCTCACAGTCCAAGTTCCATCCACACTGTGTTGCTTATTGTTTTCAGAATAGAACATCCCATGCCAAGATTTGGATCATTCTTCTTGCCCCTTAATAAATTCATTTCCTATTATTAATGGTATGTGTTATAGAGAGTTGCCACTGAATGTGTGATTGTATGACATGCTCAGGTGAAAGACTTTATTCATGTAGGTTGTCACTTCTCTGCAACCCATATAGTCTTCATTGCCTAGAGCAGTGGTATTAGACTGAGAAAGAACAGTTATCTCTGCCAGTCAGTCACATATTGACTTCAAAAATCACAAATTAACATTATCAATGCTCTATTTCATTTATTGTGTAAAAATTTCCTAATTGTATTTTAATCTAGTTGGGGCAGACTAGGAAGATGTGTGGCCAGTTGCCAGTTCATGTCTCCAGGCTTGGAGTCTGACACCTCTCTTTTAGGATACTGAGAAATTAAGTTATTTTCCTAAGCTCACACAGTCAGTTTGTCCAATAGGACTTCCTGAATTCTAGTCTCACTCTTATCTATTACACCATATCTCCTCTCAATTTGGCAGTTCATATTAAACCTCTATTGTGTTCTTTATACTTTATCAACACAGCCCCCATCACTGCAGGAATAAATTTGGGGCCATTCTTCACTGAGGATGAATGTTTATTTTTCCTGTTTTAGATAACTCTTCTGTCACACATTTTTTTGTTCATAAAAGAACAAGGAACATGAACTTATACTCTAGTCCATGGGGTGGAACCTTTAGAGCAGGTTGATCAGAGGACCTAGGCTGTTATCTGCATCATAGAATCAGGGTGTTCAGGTTCAGAGACCCATCAAAGTAAATATGTCCAAGGCACCATCCTGTTTGATTTTGTGCCTTATGGAGAAAGTTTAGAAGTCGAGGCTTTAAAATGGTGGAATGTAAGTGAAAATAACTCTTCATCTGGAAAAGGTAGGAAGGAAAGGCAAGGATTTCACAATGGGGTGTAAGTTAGAGTGGGACACTAATGACCACAAAATCATTTGTGGGACTATGGACAAGGGCACAGTTCTTCAATATAGTTTTCATATACAAGAGTTACCTCCTAACAGGATCCAGTGGTCAATTATTCTTCTAATATTATTAATTGGTGAGAATTGCATTAAGACTGTATCACTTAACAATTTTTATCTTTCACACTTTGGTCTGTTGTTTCTCAAGGTCGTCTGAGGCCATAGGCTTGAATTGCAATATTGAATTCTCCTAACTCAGCAATTGGGAAGGAATACTATTTCTAAAATTTCACATTTAGCCCTGAAAGCTTGTTGTGCTCACCACCCCTGACTAGGTTGTTTCAAGAAAGAGTGTCCGTTTCTTATTGATTATAAATGTGTGAAGCCAGAGTTATCAGGTTTGGAGATGATTACTTTTTCAAAGGATTTCCACATTCAGCAACTAAACTACAATTCACAAGGCAATTCTCATGGAGTTTTTGCTAGTTACAGGTGGGTGACTCTGAGTTACATGCTGCCTAATTCCTCATTACAATCTGTCATTCCTATAGCAATGTGAACAACTCAGCATCAATGTAGTTTGGACATGGACCATTGGGACTGAATGGCAGGGATACCCATAAGAAACTATGTCTCCCTCAGAATCAGTAATCATAAACACCTTTAGGATTTTTTCTTTTTTTATCATGACCTACCTCTCTAGTCTCTTCCTATGTAGTAATGAGCCAAGACACTAGTAGATAGTCTTGAGGGCAGGTGATATCATCTTTTTATTCTGTTTTTGTTTTCTTCTTAGAATGAGTAGTTGAGCATAATTGCCTTTCTTGGCAGTTTTGTGAGATTGGTAGAAATTTTCTAATTCAATTTGAGTGAAACTCTAATACTGGGTCTAAAAATTCCACCTTCATATTCAAGAAATCTATGTGGTCACCCTATAGTCAAAGACAAGACTTGATCTAGAAGGCTTTTTAAAATATCCTCCTCTAGGTATTGAACTGAACCCAAAGCACCAACTTCTGAATATGTAGTTTAAAGAGGAGGGGATGGGAGAGCAAAAGAATCTATTTCCTGGTGATAATAGTATTAATAGTTGACATTTATATAAGATTCTCAGACATGTAAACCACTTGATATACATCTGTAATTCTTTTTACAACGTGGTTTTTATCAATAAACTTTTTTTTTCTTTGAGTTCTATATGTGCTGTTTTCCTGAGACAGCATTGGATGTCCTCCACTTCCTTGGTATCATCACTTGGTCCTACCCTTCTAATGAGTGAAAATAGGAGCCATCATCTTGAAATCAATCTTCATTGCCAACATAAATTAAGGAAAATATAAAAATTCCTTAAGAAATATATCATTTAAGCGGCTAGGTGCCATAGTGGATAAAGCACCGGGCTTGGAGTCAGAAGTACCTGGGTTCAAATCTGGTCTCAGACACTTAATAATTACTTAGATATGTGGCCTTGGGCAAGCCACTTAACCCCATTTGCCTTGCAAAAAAAACTAAAAAAAGAAATCTATCATTTAAAGCCATGTCAAAATAATATGCAGCCTATGTATTGGATATTGACAAAGGACTCTTCATGTAAATAGAAAGCATGCCACCTAAGCCTAGCACTTCAGGTTTCCTATCTGTGGAGTCATGAGATAGAACCAGATAATCTAATATTTCTTCTAATTCTAAATACAGAAGTTACTCAGTGATTCAGATACAGGGAAAGTTCTTATTATTTGTGCCTGACCTGAGATAGAACATTCTGAGCTCATATTGGTCTGATCAACCACAGTTGGACACACTGTAATTTGTCTCAAATATAGTGATTTCATTTTGCTCTTCTCTGATAAGGAAGGACAAGAACCAGCCAAGATCTTATCAGGGTTGATTGTACTCAAGAATCTTAGTTAAAAAATGAAGACCAAAGTCAGATTCAACACTTGCCATAGATTCTTAATAAATAGTTACCAATTGATTGATATAAAGTTATAGTCATAAGACTGGAAGGGACAATAGCAGTCATCCATTCATGACTCCTATTTTGCATGAAAGGAAACTGAGATTTCAAACATCTTAATGTTACTTGTCTATAATAAAACAATTTATCACCAAAGAAAAAATGATGATCTTGGTTTTCTACATCTCCACTAAGGAGCATTTATGATCTGTTGAGCTTAGAGGGTCAGAGAAGAACTGAAATCAAAGGGTTGTGATAGATTCCTACAATGTTCCCCCAATGTGTATGGGGTTCTTTTAAAAAGGACTAAGTTGGGGAAAAAGTTTAACACATAATTCAATTATATCTATCTCTTGATTTGTCTTGGAGAATTTTCTGATGTTCCAAGAGATTCAGTGATTAGCCTATGTTTACATAGTCACTCAATCACCAAGCATTTCTTAAGTATCTTTCATGTTAAAAGTTCTGGGAGAAGTATACAGGAAATACGATGAAAATTTAAAACTATTCCTAAATTCAGGAAGCTATTAGAGAGAGGGTCCAAACTCAGCTCAACATTATTTCATAGTGATTGACCAATTGAATGTATCAATCAATATCAACCAACCAAACACTATATAATGCTATATAATAGAAGCTCAGTTTCTCCAGCTTTGTTCAAAGACAAACACAGAATCATAGACCTCTAGAGCTGACCTTAGCTGATCCTGTCTAAAATCCAAATCTTCTGCTCTACAGATTCTACCTTTGATGTAAACTCAAGCCTCCACCTTGATTGGTGAATTTGCCTTATGATGTCCAATCCAGTTTCCCCATTTTATTAACTGCTCTTTTCCAATACAATGCTGTTAAGGTTTCCCAGCTTGTTGACATATTGACTGCAGGACTATAAAAAGAATTATCTTTTTACTGTTTTAAACCTGAGTTTCATACCTTCCATTAACCTTATTGCTAGCAATTCTTTTTAAGGTCCACTTGGCTTCAGCCTCCAAGATGGTTGACTCTAGGATCAATAGACATACCATCAGGATTATAGGTTATTCTATCTTTCTTGAATAGTTCTTTTGTGTATTCTTGCCATCTCTTCTGAATGTTTTCTGTTTGGTCCCTACATTTTTGTCTTTTATCATGTTCTTTTTTGCATGAAACATTTCCTTGCTAGATATCTCTAATTATATTGAAAAGATCTTTAATATCCTGCTGTTTTCTTCTAGAAAACCTTTCTCTGACCTTGCTATTCTCTGGAATTCTGCATTCCAATAGTTTTATTTTTTTTCTTTCTCATTTCCCTTTTGCTTTCCTTCCTTCCTAAGCTTTTTGTACACCCTCATCATTCAGCCAATTTTGCTTTCTTGCTCTTCTTTTGCTTTGGGATATTTTGCTCCTGATACTGCTACCTCCCACACAACATTTTGAACCTCTTTCCATAATCCTTCAACCCTTCTATTTACAAGATCTAATCGCTTAAATTTAATCTTCACTTCCATTGCATATTCAAAAGAAATTTGGGCTCTGGTGGTTGTCCCCACTCTCTTCAACTGAAATTTCAATTTTACAAGAAGCTCCTGATCTGAACCAAGGAATATCCAGGTCCTGTTTGAAGTGATTCTATAGAACTTTTCCACCTTTAGTCACAAAATAAATGATCAATCTGATTTCTACATTGACCATCTGGTGATGTCCATGTGTAAAGCCACCTTTGGGGATACTGAAAAAATAGCATTTGCCACGAAGCAAGTTATCCTGACAAAACTCTATTAAGTCTCTGTCCTGCTTCATTTTGTACTCCAAAGCCAATTTACCTGTTATTTCAATTAGCTGGCCTATCTATTACATGATACTAATTCTAGAAGGCATGAGGATGATGGACATTGCTGAGCACTCTCTCTGACTTAAATAGATTCAGCATGATTTAGGTTCCCTCCTTGTATTACCAAGCTAGCTGCTCTAACAAATCAATTTCTTGCCCACAATTCTAGCCCATTCTCAGAGGAGAATTAGGTGCCCCTTAGTACAAGGTGTAGTTAGGTACAATTTAAATGCTAATATTGTCAAACTTCCCTAGAGAAGGGAGGCCCTCTGGTCAAGGATCTTTCCTTATGTTTTAATAGTTTCTTTGCCATCTTAAATGTCTACCCACCCACTTTTATACTTTTCTAGTCCTCCCTGAAACTGAAGAAAATCATAGAAACCTAATGACTGGTGTCAAGAGCTTGTCTACCTTCACCCAATTTTCAGCAGGAACTTGAATCTTTCTTTCACACAAAGCAAAGTTAATTAATTCAGGAATTTTCCACACATTTGTTTCTTCTTGAAATAGGCAAAAATTGTAACTGGGAAAGACTGAGACCAGATGATCTGAAGAGATTTCTATGAAAGTTATAGTCTATTATGAGAGCAATAAGATTGTTTAACAACTTAATAATGGAGACAGTATAAGTATCATCATCTCACTTTATATATGAGATTTCTAAAGCACAAAGATGAAGTTTGTCTACCATCACAGAGTCAGTATGTGTCAAGGACAGACCTTGAGTCAAAATCAATTCATCTACCTATTTTCTTTCTTCCTTGCTATTTGTGTGCCATGGACCACTTTTTAAATATGTATGGTAATAATGAGAATGCTTATAATAATCTATGATTAGAGAAGAAACAATTATTTTAAAATATAGTTATTAAAATATTTTAATTAAACAAAAATTTAAGAATTCCTACCCTAAAAGTAATATTAATAGGAAGGAAGGAGGGGGAGAGGGGGGAGGGAGGGAGAGAGAGAGAGAGAGAGTACAAGAAACACTCTCATATTATTCAAACGTACCACCATCCTCCCCATCACTCAGGTTTACAACTGACTTCTCATCCTTGATGAATTCTCCTACCCTACATCTAATCTATTGCTAAGTGCTCTTATTTCTACCTTTGCAACATTACTCAAATATGATCTTTTTTCCTCTTCTAAAATTTACTCTTCTCTGTTGCAGGTCTTAATCAATCACATGTAGATGGTCATAATAACTTGCTAATGGATCTGCCTGCCTCAAGTTTCTCCCTATCTCAAGTTCATGTTCCATTCAGTTGTCAAATTGACATTTCTAGAATACACGTATGATCATGCCACTATCCCACCCCCACCCAATCCCATTCACTAATCTTCACTGGCTCCCTATTACCTTCAGAATCAAATTATTAATTCTTTGGGACTGTTAAAACCCTTTACAACTTTGCTTCTTCCTACTTTTCCAGTCTTTGATCACCTTACTCAGTTCCATGTAGTCTGTCATGACTGTGATTATCACACACTTCCTCACATAAGACAGTCAACCTTCCAGCTCCAAGCTCCACCCCCCCCCCAATTCTGGTTTCCTGGGATTCCTTTTAGTTAAAATCCTTGCTTTTGTCAAAAGTCTTCCCTGATTCACTTTAATACTAGCACTTGCCTTCAATTCATCATTAACAAGTTTCTTGTACAGATCAGATTTGTACGTAGCTGTCGGACTGCAAGTTCCTTAAAGTTTGTTTTCTGAATA
Source organism: Macrotis lagotis (assembly GCF_037893015.1). Classification (NCBI taxonomy): domain Eukaryota; kingdom Metazoa; phylum Chordata; class Mammalia; order Peramelemorphia; family Peramelidae; genus Macrotis; species Macrotis lagotis. Next base: position 18,551,754 of record NC_133661.1, read on the forward strand.
TTTTGGCTGACTGTGTTTATTTTGTTTGATTTTTATCTTTCTTTGAATCAGTGTGTTTAATATAGTACTTAGAATAAAATAAACACATTTTGTTGACTTGATTTAACAGGTAGAGAGACAGACAGACAGATTCTACCTTTATCAAAGTAGATAGAGTTAGTTGAAACTGAGGTATAGCTTTCCTGTTTGGGAATCATGTCCTTTGGAATTGACATCAAATAATGCTTTCATTTAGACTATAAGAATAAAAAATGGTGGCAGCTAGGTGGTGCAGTAAATAGAGTACCATGTTTGGAGTAAGGAGGATCTGAGTTGAAATATGATCTCAGATACTTGACCCTTATTATCTGTTTGATCCTGGGCAAGGTGCTTGACTATGACCATGATTGCTTCACCAAAACAATGCAAATGATAGTTTATTATTTAATAGGATGAGGCATTTATACAGTATGGGAATGATCTCTCAGTAAAATATTCTGTATGCAGGACAGCTCACTTTCTATATGTTTTAGCTGAAAAACACATAATTGTACACACTTATTTCACTGAAGTAACTCTATACGTGACATTTTCTAGGAATACTAAACCAGACTTTGGCAAAGATGGCTGGCAGAACAAAGACAGACATTCTAGATCTTTGATTGAAAAAAAATTGTTCCTGTCCAAATAAGGATTAAAAAATACAAAAGAAAAACTAAAGTAACTTTTCCCCAGAATTCTACAAAAAAGTCAACCACATGTCCATGGTCAGAAAGAAAGGAGGAACAGGAAAATTCAAGTCCAAAGTAGTCGAACAGCATCCTGTACCTCCAAAACCAAGCCAGATAAATACATAGACCAAATGAAACAACTCTCAGATCATATTTCTGTTCTGAGATTTGGAGGGTGCCCTAAAATCAAATATTCTGAACTTCAAGTTTGGGGTGGAGTCGAAACCTTGAAACTGAAGAACAGCATAGAAACCAAAAGACTTGTGTCAAGACCAGGTCTACCTTCACCCAATATCAGCAGGGACCTGAATCTTGCTCTCGCACAAAGCAACAATTAATTAATTCAGTCTGTAAGATAAGAAAAAAGAAGAATCACTCTAAAGAATAATCACAGATTATCCCAAACCCCACTGAAAAGTAGAGAATGAGTCTAGAATAATTGCAAAGAGAGGTGCATTGTAGGGAAAAATGTATTTTCCAAAGAACTAAATGAATATCTAGAGGAAATGAAAAGAGATTTTAAAAATAAAGTAAAAGTTCTTAACTGGAAAAGGAATATATATCTTTTTTTTCTTTTAAATACAGGAGAAATCTTTGTATCCTCACTCCCTAGAACAACGCTATCTATATAGCCACTTAATAAATAATTTTATCATTCACAAATACTTTAGATAGAGAGTAGTGAACCTTATCTTGCTTAGTGTTGTTCATTCTTCATTTTTGAAGAGGATCAGTGGCATCACAGGCTAATGTCTTGACTTGCATGTGAATTGAATTTAACTGAGAAAATTACACAAATTACACAAAATATTGACTTCACTTTCTCTTCCTGTTATTGAAGTCAATTGGCAAGACAAAAGTTTAGATAAGTGGCAATAACCTGGGATGCAGTGGATGACAATGGCATCTTAGATGCCTGAGTGTTCCACAGAGCCTGCTTCATCTGCCATCATGGCAATTGGTACAAATTCTTCTCACATTTCCCTTCCACCAGGGAATGTCTACACATGTTTGTGGTATATATATATTCCCCTCATCAACTAATGTGTTGGTAAGTTAGTTTAGCTCATCTGTCAAGACAATTTTACTGGAGCATGACAATTTCTTGAAGCCACAGGTAAGAGTTGGGTGACAAGTCAACAAAGGTTGATGAGTATCCCTGAAAAGACTCAGCAAGCACCCACACTAGAGATGCCACTCCTCCCTGAAAATGCATACAGTGTATGGTTCAATGGATAGAGCACTGACTCTGCATTCAGGAGGACCTGACTTCAAATTATGCCTCAGACATTTCACATATTACCTATGTGTCCTTAAGTAAGTGATTTAACCCTGATTGCCTCACCAAAATAAGAACTTGAAATCTCTGTAAAGACCTATGAATATATTCTTCTAATCTAAAGAAATTCTGAGAATATATATTATTATGGGAAAACATGATGACACAGAAAGCACTGTAATTGTTTAGATGCCATACAAACTTCATTTTATTATTTTCCTTATTTTTCAGGCAACAATTTTTCTCTCCTCTGTCCTTGTTGGAGGAAAAAAAAGAAAAATAAAAGAATTTTAAAAAGCAAATCAAATTCCCAAACACATGGAACATATTTAATAAATGTTGTTTAACTTACTGATTGACCAATGAAGCACACACATGAGATCCTGAATTACACAGAATAAAAAGACAGGAATTTGGGGGGTCTTGAAAAGCAACCCATATTGATGGGATCATATCTATGGATGAAAATAGCCACGAGATGAGTACAATATTAATTCTAACGATGGCAATTGTACTTACTAATTTGTTTTCCTCTTCACTAGAAATCTAAAAATTAAAATTTTTAACAATTTCTAATGTCCTTCTTAATAACTATTAGCACAATAAATTCCTATATGAGTAATTAGTGAACTATTCTTCCAGATAAAAACATATTTCCCAGCATCTTCACCCTAAAATCTGGTTACCAGTTCTTCTGATAGTCTCACCATGCTGAACCGTACACCTGGTCTTTCTAGGAATTAAATGGTTCAATGACCCATTTTATAAATTACAAATAATAAAATATATTCAGATTTCTCACTTGGTATCTTTCCATTGTGCACAAGCCCATTAAAGAAGGAAGAAGAGAGTAGTAGATTTAAAACTGGAAGTTATCTTAGATGTCATCATCCAATTGAATCCTACCCTTTGTAGATGAGGCAACTGAGGCCTAGAGACATGAAAATCCTTGCCTGTGAACACATAGCAAATATCAGATTCAGGATTTGTATTCATAACCTCTTACTATAAACACAATACTTTCCCCATTGAATTGCCAACATTCAACACACATGGCTGTTATTAGGATATTTATGAAAATACGTAATTATCTATCCCTTACAGAGGCTGTCATCACTGTTGTAGAACATTGAACCAAAGAGTACAAAACATAGATTATTAAGTTGGTATTCTGTGCCTTACAAATAGAACAAATAGCTAATCAGATCCCTGTGGGTCACTCTTCTTTGTAATTTTTCAGTAATAGGTTAAATCTTCCCACCTCCTATCTCTTATATTGTCATGATATTTTCTTTTAATTTTCTGGGGGATATAATTTGGTTTCTTATTAAAGATAATTGGAATGCTTTTATCTCAGTGCTCTGTCCTAGAAGATGAAATATTGAAAGACATTAAAACAAAAAAAATCAACACAACTAATACTGTTTTCTATTAATGCTGGGGGATATAATCTGAATTAACAACTTTTTCAGTCTTATTCATTCATCCACATTATAAGAGACAGCCAAGGTGAAGGAAAAAAAAAAATATGTAAGTTTTGTCTATTGTGGTAGATCCAGCATAGCAATCATTCCAATGAAAGCAAGAAAGGAATCAAATTAAAAACTTTTTAAAGTGTGAGTGGCACATAATATTTTCTGAAACTTCATCAAGTTTTCCCTGGAGAAATAGTTCAGAACCAACAAAATGAACAAACTTCAAAAAAAAAAGAAGACCCACTAAATAGAGATAAAGGCCAGAATTTCACACTCACATTTCAACCCCCTACATCGAAACACAAATTAAACTTTAATAAGTAATTGAAGGGGATAATTTTTAATTTATTCACTGAGAATTGGTTGCAATGAAGCCTACTGCTTCATTTTGGTGCTTCCTGAGTGGGAAAACAACACTAAAGTGGGAAAAGTATCTTTTATATGCATGTATATATTGCACATATATCATTGTAAACATATGTTAACATACATAATAGATGGATTTCAGAGATTCATGAATATGGATGGGAAAAGTACCCAAGTGACACAGTGGAAAGGGTCCTGATCTGGAGTCAGGAAGACTCATGTTCCTGAATTCAAGATGATGTCCATCCTTCTCAAAGACAACCAGGTCATCATATCTATATGATGACATGATTTGAAGGATTATATTATCATATATCTCACTTGCCCTTTTAAGAAGCATTTCACCCCATGGCCCAATTGGTAGCAAACACATCTATTGGTCACCTTGGGCAGGTCACTTAACATTGTTTATCTTAGTTTCCTCATCTAAAAAATGAGTTGGAGAAAGAAATGGCAAACGAGTCTTTGCCAAGAAAACCCCAAATGCAGTCACACAGTGTTGGACATGATTGGAAAGCAATTAAACAACAAAGATAGGAGGAATTATTTGATTTTTACTATGTCCTTACTTAAATTTAATACTTCCTTCACTTTTTCTTCCTGAGAAGGCATTCATAGACCTCATTGTTCTGCTGAAGGGATCCAGGACTCACAACAAATATAAAGAATCTTGATATACACTGACTAGATAACAAACCTAAAGAAACAAATGGTTGGTATTTTCACCTGAGTCCCACAGACCCACCACCATCCATTCAATAACAGTACAGTGGATGGATCACAGGACCTAGAGTCAGGGAGACTACAATCTTTACCTTGGGACCTCATCATCTCTCATGGATACAATTGTCTTCTCTAACATATCTATAGATATGTTCATTTATATATAAGAATCTTTTCAAGTATCTTTGGCAACACTCTGCATATATGTTCAAAAAATCCTTTATTTCTCACTCAATTCAATAAGCATTCACAAAACATCTTTTATTTTATGTCAGATACTGTATTAAAAAGAGGAAATAATGCCTAACCTACCTTCTATGGAAGTTAATTATTTTTGAGCACATCAATGTTTTCCTCTGATCCTCAGTCCCAGGGGGATGTCTTCCAGGAATACTTTTGACATCTTTGCTCTCTTTCCCTCTCCCCTTTTCTTCTGGGGCAACTGGGCCTGATTATTCCAGTTTCCTTAGGCTACTGAAGAGATGCAAAGAAGGTGAGGGAAGCAAATGCTCTGGCTGCCCTTCCCAGTATAAGCAGCTGGCCGTTCCAGGAAGAGGAGGGACCCCCCAGTGCAGATGCAATAGTGGAATCTGTAAGAAACTTTATCTGTATAATGTCAAGTTGTCAGCTAAAAAGTTTTCCCTCTAGCAACACTAGCCTGAATAGATTTTTCAGTACCTCTAATTTTCACCTTCTTGCAAAAGCATTTGTGTTCTTTGTACTAAGAGAAATTGTCCCCATTAAATCATGCTAAAGCTCAATGAAAATCAGCCGTTGATACTTCAATTAATGCTGTAATCATCAGTCATCTGTAAAGAATAATATCATCAGCACAAAGCAAGACCAATAACAGCCTGACCATGCAGGGGAATTCATAAGCAAATGCAGATAGTTTCAAAGTGATTGAGGGGGAAGATAGATGATTTGGAGTCTACCATTTTGCTACCTTGCATTTGATATGCCTCCAACAAAATGCCTCTGCCCTCTTCCACACTCAAAATACAGGACAGCATGAGGGAAAAAAAAAGAATAGGAGAAAATAGTTTGGGGACTCATATTCTGCCCCTGGTACCTTATTTTTGGACATCTACCTTAATATATAATTAATGGCAGTGGGTAACTCCTTTATGGAGACATCACAGACATAAATGAACAATCCTGTAAAATTTCTTTGTCTCTAAGAGGTGGGACTTTGACTTTGGCTCCTCCTGACAGAGGAAACAGAAAATCCTTAGGCCATGATGACAAACTAGATGAAGGTTTCATTTAATTTTACTTTGAGGAATGTAATCACACACATTCCAAAAATGTTGTTACTTAAAAGGAGTTACTCTTTAAACATAATCCCTTTATTCTTCCCACACAAAAAATGACAAAGGATGTGGCTATCCATTATGGAGAAGAAAACATTTCATTAGTCTCCATTGGTGGATTTTCTAGTCACCAGGTTCATTGCCCAACTCAAAATCATCTTCAGCTACTCATGCTGTTTCTCTCCCAAATTGAATCTGGCTCTAACTCAGTCTTATCTCCATGACATCCACTGTATCTGTTTCCTTCTCTCCACCAACATCACAACCTAATCCAATTCCTTAACATCTCTCATATATACCATGGTAATATACCTCCTAATTTGTCCTCTTCCATCTAGTTTCCCACTCCCATCTTCCTCACATTGCCAATTTGGTATTCTGAGATCATTGACCTAATCATGTTATCCCATCTACTCAAGAAGTTTGTCTCACTGTGATTCCAAGATAAAATCCAGACTCCCTTCTTTTGAAATGTATAACCCTTCACAATAAGAAATCATCCTAACTTCAAGATGATCACACAGTAGTCTGTGGTTACAGAGTTTATAATTCAGCCAAAGATGTCTCCAGCTCCTCTACACAGGGAATACCATCTTCTCCCTCTGTGCCTTTCTGTACATTGCCAGCTTTTCAGCTAAGATTTAATATTTGCAAAAGTAATTTACTGATTACATTTATTTTGCACCACATCAGCTTTTTGTGTGAATATTATCTCTTCCTAGTTAGAATGGATGTTCCTTGAGATCAGGACTGCTTTTATTTTTGCCTTTGTTTGGCAATCCTCGGATCCAGTAGTTGGCATATAGTCAAAAGGAGTTAAATGTGAATTGAAATGGATTGATATATAAAACTTAATGTTAAAGCTAAAAGGGTACTTCTAGTGGCACAGTGGATGGAGCACAGGACCTAGAGTCAGGAAGCCTCTATAATCTCTACCTTGGGACCTCATCATCTCTCATGGATACAGTTATCTTCTCGGGCCTGAGTTGCTCTCCTGAGCCCAGTTCCCATATTACCCCAATTATCTGTTTGGATATTTGAACTAGATCTCAAACCCAGCATGTCTAAAATAGAAATCACCATCCTTCCCCTCAGGCCCACAACTATTCTAAACTTACCTATTTCTGCTGGGGGCATTACCATCCTTTCAGTACCCTAAACTCATAACCACAGTGGTATCCTTGACCCCTCATTCTTATTCCACTGTTCTAACCAGTTGCCAAACTCATCCATAGTATTTCTCACATCTATCAATTTGTCTTCACTCATACACATTCATCCTGGTTCAAACTTTTATCACTCTCATCTGAACTGTTGCAGTAGCTTTCTAGTTGGTTTTCCTACTTCAACCTCCTCCCCTTCTCTGATCCATTCTCTTTGTACCCACCAAAGGGATTTTCCTACTTAATTTCCTCTATGAAGACTACTCACAAATTTTCACTTGAATTAAATTCTTGTGAACCTGCCTATTCTTGTGGGGGAGTGGGGAAGGAAGAGGAGCTACAGTTTCTTGTACTGTATCTCCTGGGCCCATAGCTGTCTGTGTGTTGTATATCAATAGCTACATATACATATACATATATATGTATATGTATGTATGTACATATGTATCAATTAGCCCGCTATAAAGAAACTACTGAGAATTAAGTTCAATAGCTTTTAGGAAAAAACCAACACAGGGGCAGCTAGGTGGTGCAGTGGATAGAGCACCAGCCTTGGAGTCAGGAGTACCTGGGTTCAAATTCAGTCTCAGACACTTAATAATTACCTAGCTGTGTGGCCTTGAGCAAGCCACTTAACCCCATTGCCCTGCCAAAAAAGAAAAAAACCAACACCACCAGCCCTGCCTAGTGACTCACTCTTCCTTTTCACAGATAATGTTTTGTGTTTTGTTTTACTTATGTTTTTGGAAAAGTAAGTTTTTTGAAGTATGAAAGTATGTCAGTAGTAAGGCTTCTGTGTAAAGCACACCTGTGGTAGATGTTAACTACCAGCTACCAGCTCTGGAGTCCTTTTGTTCCTCCATGGAATCCTGATGAAGTTTGCTGTGGGATTTGATATCAGTAATGGATAAGTTGCTTCACTACCTAGATGGGATAATTTCTAGCAATGTAGAGCATCTCTGCAATATGGGGTAGTTTATTTAGAAATCTCCTTTATTATAGGATGTTGATTTTCAATTGGATGGTCAGACCATTGTCCAGTTTGGTCAAGCAAGTCACTCAGATGCTGCATTGACTCATAATTGGACTGAACTGCTATTGGGCTAAAACCCTCAACTATGACCATTCAATCTCTCTCCAGTCCTCACAAAGTTCATAAAGTCATTACCTATGCAAGTCCATCTCAAGAATGGGATTTGGCTCTTTCCTCAATCCTAGAGCTCCTGATCCTAACACCAATGAAATCTAACATCTCCTCTATGAAGTGGTGGAATCTCTGATAAGATTCCTGAATCTATTGAATTTACCAGATCATTTGAACACTCATATGAGAATCTTTATTCATTTAATATCAATAAAATAAATACAAATGGAAAGAGCCAGCATGTGCTCATGGACATGGTAAACATGTGGAGAAATTTAACCATCTATCTATCTTCTTCACTAAACAACTCCAAGCTATCTCCTCAGTGAAAGCCTGAACCAAAAGAGACTTGAATGATGGGTGAGGCCCTTCTTTTTATGCACACCTAATTCAAAATCGGAAGTCATCATCTACAGTCACTGTAGATAATGAAAAGCATTTTCATTATCAAAGAATGTCAGCCCAGAGTCACTTCCTCATAGTCAGAAACTGAGTCCCCAAAGTGGCCATCTTGTTGAATAGGAAACTAGTAGAAAATATCTAAGTAGTCTTCAGTAACTACCCTTCATGGTTCAATTCTCCCCGGATATATTCCAAATGCTCCTATGTCACCTCCATTCTCATTTCCTATTCAAATATGCTCCAATGGCTGCCTATTCCCTGCAGAATCAGATATAATTTTCTCTATCTGGCATTTGAAATTCCTCCTGACAAGACTCTTTGCTCCATGTTCAGTATCTTGATGCCTTATTCTCTCCTTGCCACTCAATTAGCCCCTCCTCATAGTCCAGGTATATTGACCTACTTCCTGATCTCATATTCGACATGCCATTTCCCATTTCCTTGCCTTCACAATGGTTGTCAATCCCGGATGGGTTGCCCCTCCACTTGACTTGGATAACTTGGGAATTTTTGTTTCCCCTAAGATTTAGCTCGTGTAACATATTCTCTAAGAAATCTTTCCTCATCCCCCCAACTGCTAATCCTGTCCCTCTCAAAAATCACACTGATCAACTTTGAACATAGCAATACTAATAAACAATGTCTCTTACAATAGAATATATATTCCTTTAGATTTTTATATCTATAATGTCAAGCACAGAACTTAGTACTTAGCAGGTGCTTAATAAATGCTGATTTATTCATTAAATTAGTTGCATAGTTATGCATCAGAGATAGGATGGGAACCCATTAGAACTTAAATGAATCTACGAGATCATTTAGTCCCTTGTCTTCACTTTATAGATGAGGAAACTAAGGTCCTGAGTGATGGTAATTTGAATAAGGTAAGTGACTCTGCTGTATTGTGAATCTAGGCCCTAAAACTATCAGATCAAAGTTTTAGTCCATTGTACAACTAGGAGGGAATTGATTTTATTGTTAAAGATCTCTTCTTCCAGCTGGAAATTGAGGGGATCTCCAACCAATGGCTGAACAAGTTATAGTACATGAATGTTATGAAATACTATTGTTCTGTAAGAAACATGGGATGACTTCCAGAATCTGTAGCTGAGCAAAGGGAGCAGTACCAAGAGAATAATGTACATATTAACAACAGCCTTGTGAAATGATCAACGTTGACAGAAGCAGCTCCTTTCACCAGTTCAGAGAACTAGGATAACTCTATTAGATTGACTCTGGACAATGCTATCCCCATCCAGAGAAAGAAAAGCAAAACGAAACAAACAAAAAGAAAAAATCCTTCAGAATCTGATGAACAATACATTCACTTTTTAAAAAATTTCTCTTGTTATCTCTTTCCTTTAATCCTAATTCCTCAAACTGAAAATGACTAATCTGTAAACATGTTTAATGCAGATTGTTACACAATTTAATACAAATGTACAATACTCACCTGATGGTTCACCACTGATGGGAGGATAACATAAAAATATACATATGCATCGGAAGAATGTTGAAAAACTTCCATAAAATGTATTTGCAAAAATAAAATATCAATTTAAAAAAGGTCTCTTCTTCCTCTTTTGCAAAGAAGCTTGCCTGCTGTCAGTTTTCTAATTTGCTTAAAATATGGTTCACTAAATGGCAAGCTGTTTGAAATAATAAAAATAAGCAGAAGTTGTATGAAAATAAATCTGAATCAAACAAAAAAAGTTTAAGGATTGAAAAAAATTTCTCATTATTCCTTTGAATTTAAATCTACACATAGGTGATCATCATGAAAGTAGATGATGATTTTCTGAATATTTTATTTTCCATTTCAGATGTCAATTTGCTAACTCATTTTTATGAAGCTGTTATTGAGTGCATATTTTAAAATGCCATAGTTCCATGGATTCTACAGTATGACTAATCATGTCCACAAGGCAACAGTCTCTGATTCATGGTGAACTCAATAGACTTTCTCAAAGACTGGCCATGGTCCAAAACAACAGTACCTTTTGATTACACTGAAGATAGACTTCTCTGAATTTCATTATGTGGGTTTTAAGAGAAATGAAATAAAAGTCTGTCACCCAACCCATGCTTCCAGGTATTTCAGCTTGATGGTATTTGTCAGAAGACAGGTATCACTTCCAAGCAAAGGATGCCATTAGAAGAAGAATTTGGTTAAGATATTAGATTTCTTTCATGATCATAGGATTAGTTATAAATGAATGAGTGAGCAAATGGAAAAGTGTTGGTTATGTTCTAAGTTCCAAACATTATGCAAAGACATGAATACAAAAATACAAACACTATCCTTGTCCCCAGTGAGATTTTTTTTTCCTTTGGAAAATTATAATATAGAGATCTAGGGGCAGAGTTATTAGGTTATAAAATTAAGTTAATTTGTTTGCAATCTTTTATAAGGAATAGTTTACTTAGGAAGTTGAAAAGACAGCTAGCTTTGTTCACCTTTCAATTGTCTTATGCAAAATCTTTTTATGTCTACCTTGTTTTCCTTTGTCAACTATATGTTTTCCAAGTCTCATCTGTGCCCTCTTTTGAGAGGTGTAAAGTTACTGCTACTGGAATTCAAAGCAAATTGAAGGCATTGACCCCCAAACATAACAGACTCTCTAAGCAGAAAAAGTCACCCAGTTTAGCATTGTGAACAATGTGTTGAATGTAAAACTTGAAGTCGACTTAATATGAACAGATTATAAGAAAAATTGTCAAGGCTGGCAGTATTGTGTCCTCTGAAATAATAAGTATACAATTATACATAATTACTACATGTGGTTGTTTGGGGAGATGGGGAGAAGGTAGCAAAAATGAATTTCATTCACTCAGTATTATTTGGCAATTTTCCTAGCTTGACTTCTTTTAACTATTACTCCATGTAGAGAATTATTTTTTCTCAAAAGAAAGAACATTAACTGTGTTGAACAAGATTTATTTCCATTTAAGAGATGACGAAACTGGTATTTTTAGGATTTAAGTAATTTGTCCAAGGGAAGCTAGGTGGCATAGTGGATAAAGTATCAAGCCTAGAATCAAGAAGACTCCTCATCCTGAGTTACAATATAGCTTCAGACATTTACTAACTATGAGACCCTGGACAAGTTATTTCCAACTGGTTGCCTCAGTTTCCTTCTTTGTAAAATGAACTGGGGAAGAAAATGGTTAACCACTCTAGTATCTTTGCCAGCAAAATCCTAAAATGAAAATCAGATATAATTTTAAAATGACTAAATAATAACAGACTTGTTCAACATTGCAGTTATTAATTTCATACTCCAAAAAAAACAACTTATTCCAGTTCCTGAACTTTTTTACTACACTACAGAAATATGGAAATTAAGATAGAGAACCGCAAATGCCTTCATGGCATCTTGTAATCCTGTAAGAGGTTGTGAACCATATGTGAGGGTTAACAGTCAGTTCCTTTGTGTAAAGAATAAAAAAGACAGTGTGGTCTGTCAGAGAGATTACTTTCTTAGGAGTTAGAGGACCTTTGTCCAACCCCGGCTCCCCCATAACAATCAATGTGACCTTCAACAGATCGCTTAATCTTTCTATGCTTTGCTTTTCTCTTCTAAAAATGTTAGGTTTTGAACAAGATAACCTCTAAAAGTCCCTTGGACCTCCAAGTCTATGATCAAGAGTATTAAGGGAAACTTCTCTCTTTGGAATGCACGGTATAATTCTGAGTTATTTCTGTAATGATTCCAATCCCATCCTGTCTCCGAGCTGGGGCTAATTAAAATGGAAATCAATGTAAATGTGTGTAGATTTCAGACATTATGCTAAATTGTGTCCCAAATGATTAAGTGGTTTCAACTTTTATCCTACCAGTGTTGGCACACAATTGAAAACACATCTCCAGTTATGTTTGTTTTTACCCTTGTTTAGAAATATTTCAATGGAATTTTCCAGGGAATTAAGCAACATTTGTCTGTTGTGACCAATTGAAAATTGACATTTTTATAAAGTGGTTAGGATGAATGTAGACATCCATGAAGATAAGTAATAATTGGAGAAAAACTATAATTTTCTCTGTTTTACGACTAATTAGGGAGTTTGGTGAACATTGACAGAGAACTGCAATGTGTGGTACAACATGATTTGCCCAAGAGATTGAAGAGATTTGAAGGACTACAGGGTGGAAAAAAATATCTACATGATTATGTTGGACATTCCTAAAAGTAATATGCTGGACTTGATAAGCATTAACTGAATATTTAATGCATATGTCTTTTATTGCCTCTTTGAAATAATAAGAACTTATGAGAGAATGACTTCAGTTTCTCCCTATCTGCTGTTCTTTTTCCAAGTGCCTAGAAATATTCACAAATCTCCCACTTTTGAAAATAAAAGGCCAAATTGGACCTTAGCATCCTTACAAGCTGATGCCCTATATCTCTCTTCCTTTTCTCTTTCAACCCCCTACTAAAAAAGTTTATTATCATTGCCTCCATTTTTCATTTTCTTTGCTCTCACAGACTATTTGGTTTCCTAAAAAATAATAGTAAACATTTCTACAACGTGTTACAGTTACCAAAGAGCTTTACATGTGTTGTTTCTTTGGATCTTTCACAACAACCATGCCAAGGCAGTTATCGTCATCATCATCATTATTATTATTATCATTATTATTGCCTCTTTATAGTTGAGGATACAGAAGCTAGAAAAATGTATGTGGCTCAAACTCAAGACTTTTTGATTGTAAGAACCATGCTTCCATTTACTGGATCAATCAGATATGTAGGGAAATCTCCGGTTCAGTTCAAAAATCATTATATCAAGTCTTTCCTGATGGCCAGCTGTCATTATACTATATCTAAAAAATATTCTGAATCTATTTATATATGAATATCTGTATACATTAGTTCATTTCCTGTTCAGTCATGTCCAACTCAATGTGACCCCATTTGGGCTTTGTGGTTTGCCAGTTCTTTCTCTAGCTCATTTAATAGATTAGGAAACTGAGACAAATAGGTTCACATGACTTGCCCAGCAAGTGTCTGAGACCAGATTTTTAAAATGAACTGGTGAAGGAAATGACAAATCACTCCAAGAGCTTGGATGGCTGTAATATGAACAGAGAATGATATTTAGAGGCTATTTTGTTTTGTTTTGGTTTTTTTGCAAGGCAATATAGGCTTATATGATTTGCCCAAGGTCACACAGCTAAGTAAGTATTTGGTGTCTGAGGTTACATTTGAACTCATCTCCTCCTGACTTCAAGGCTGGTGCTCTATCCATTTACACACCTAGCTACCTATTAAAAAATAGATCTCTCTGTCTCTCTCTGTCACTCTTTTAGTTTGGATACAGATCTTGAGGGTTTCAGATGCCAGCAAAGCAGGTTAATATCAATTCTAGAGCCAATAGGCAACCACTAGAGGTTTTTAAACAGAAAAGTGACCTGGTCCAACCTGAAATTTAAGAAAATCACTTTGAAAATTGTATAAATAGGTTGGAAAAGGGAGAGAATAGAGGCAGGAGCCTAATTAATTATATAATAAGGGCATGAAATAAGATAGAAGCTGAATGAGGGAAAATAAGGGGATAAATGACAAGAGGTGTTATAAAGATATAGTCCAAAGGATTTGATAGCTGATTGGTTATGTCCTTTACAAGGAATTGAAGATTTAGAGTGAATGATAGTCATAATAATAATAATAGCTCACAGTTATGAGGCACTTTGATGATTACAAGGCACTTAACAAATATACCTTTTCATCCTCATAGCAGCCCTTGGAGGCAGGCCTATTATTACTCTCATTTTTCCAAGGAGGCCAAAAGATGTGAAGTGACTTGTCCATGGTCACATAGCTAGTAATTGTTAGAAACTGATTTTGAACTCATCTTCTTGTCTAAAGCTCCAGTGATCTATCAGCCGTACCCTCTACTTCTTTGATCCTTCTTGGTTGCAGACTATAGCTATGAGGATGGCAATGTGCTAACTGATAGAGGACATTTAAGAGAAGGTTAGGTTTGGGGTCTAATCAGTTTTGGATATGTTGTGTTAGAGAGACATATGGGTCCTTCAAGTTGAAATATTTAGTTGGTAAATGGTAACATGAGACTGGACTTCCAAAAAGAGAGGTGAAAGTTGAATATGGAATTCTTAGTCATAGAGATAATAAGTGAAATGTTTAAGCACTGATAGGAAGTATTAGAGGAAGCATAAGGAGAAGGAAAGAAAGCCTAGGATGGGGCTAGGGAAGAGAGAGAAAGAGAGAGCCAGAGATACCTAGATACTGAGGAAGACTTTGAAAGGTAAGAGGGGAACTAGGAGTTTCAAGGGTCACAAAAAGAAAGGGAGGAGATAAAATAGAAATATATGATCTTTTAAGTCAAAAGATTACAGAGAGGTCAAAAAGGATGATGATTAAAGAAAAAAAACAGCAGAGTATCACTGGAATCATGACCTGGGATCAAATCCTATATCTATGATTTATTATCAGCATGACCTTGGACAAGTCCCTTAATCTTTAACCTCTCATCTCAAAAGCATGAGGTTAGATTCATTCATCACTAAAGCCCCTTAGTTAGATTCAGCTGCTGACCTTGCCAGATCTTAGAGTTACAAATTTTTTGAGGGCCATCAAAAGAATTTAAGACAAGCTTATTGACACCAGTTTTTTAAAGAAAAATGTTGAATACTAATATTAAAAGGGTGTATCTAACTTTGTTTCCAATTGACACCCATGCTTAGAGTAGGTCCAAACTGGTTTCTGGGTTGCTGTATTTGAAGCTGGAGTCTGGTTTTCTGATCATCCTCCCCCACCTTCTATATGAACTTTTCTCTACAACTTCCATTAACAGCTTCTCAAAGGTCTCAAAGAGACCAGGTTGTACAGTAGATAGATCCTGGGGAAACTGTTGTGTGTATGGGAGTGCTATGAACCTTTATCTCTTGCCTTTTAGCATCAGAATATAGTTTGACTGAGTGCCACAGGAGTGGGAGTGGATTAGAGACTGGAGAGGATATTTAAGCACTTGTATTTTGGCAAATAATGGAGACCTTGGTATACAAAGGGAGAACTTGTCAACCCTTGCTTGGGGAAGATTGAGGGAGTCCACAAAGAGACTAACACAAATCCAGTTTCAAACACTATCTATGTGACTCCTGCCCCTGATTCTTCTTCTTTAGATCACCCCAATACTTTGGTGCCCTGTGATAGTCCAGTTGAAATTACCTTGCCTTGGTTAAAAAGTCATAATTGCTAAAAATTTAGTTATCCTCTTTATTTCATCGATACCTTGTTTGATCAATAATGATAAATTCATTAACTAGGGGTTCATAAAGTTGAAGAGAATGCTTTCATTCTAATTGTGGAGGGGGTTGTAACTGAGATCATAAGGTGCAGAAAAGTTAATGAAAAGAGAGAAAACAGAGATTTTAATTACAGACAATCCCTCCTTCACAAGGATTTTGAATACATGGAGGAAATGAAAAGAATGCATGAAGAAATCTAGGACAATTAACTTGAGGAGATAGCCAGATAAAATGAATGTCTTACAGGGAGAGAAGGGAAGGAGGTAGGAAGGTAGAAGGTAATCTAGTCACTGATTCATGGATTAGATTGGTTAGATTATGCCAGAGTCAGCATCAATCAAAATGGAATGTGAGAAAACAGGTATGGTAATAGGAATGGCTAAAAAGAAATTGTGCCTGCCTTTCTACCTATCAAAAAATACCTTCAGACTTTGTGGAATTCCCTTGACATTACCCAGTTTGTGCTGGTATGGTATGGTGACAGACCAAACCATTCTGTAAACATGGAGAAGTCTGTATCCTTACCCAGAAGATTGGGAGGACTGATTTCCCAATTGTTTTTCCTGAGGATATTGATCCTACTGGCCCCTTCTTTCAATCCTATCCTAATTAGATGTACAAAAAAGTCAAACACTTGGATAAAATCAGTCTAACTTAGCACTCACCTTTGAACTATGCTCACTTTTTGAGTGCTGTGCTCGGCCAATCTGTAGTAGAATGACCAAAGTCTTTAGTATTACTCTCTTCAGTAGCTACCTGGCATTACTTGAAGACTTCTTCCATCTCTTTAGTTACTCTCTTCTCCCAGTGATATTATAATGGAGAGGAGACTGTAGATAACTGGCATCACCTGGGGGTTTCTTCCATCTCTTGGGTACTCATCTCATCTTCTGTTGTGATCCCCTGACCAGAAAGGGATCCATTCAGCTCAGGAGAGAAAAGGAAATACATATACACCTGGTTGGAGAATACTAGCAGGACCGGTTTATTGAAAACATCCAACAGTTCATAAAGAAGAAAAACCATAGAATTAGCATAGAGAATGAAAACAATGATGTAACTTTGTTATGGGCAGGAATTAACCCAGCAAGATGTGACCCAGGTCAAGAAGTTTGGAAACAGGGCTTTTGAATAGTGAGGCCACAAATGACACAGTTGTGTTATCAAATCAGAGTTCCCCGGAAGCTTTCAGTTCAAGGATCACAAGAGGTTACGTTTTCTGGCCATAATGTACCTCTTGACCCCAAATTCCCTTGAGCAGCCTCTATAATCTTCCAGTGATGTTTTATGAAAGAGGAGACAGTAGATACCTGGCATCATCTGAGGGCTTCTTCTGTCCCTTTAGTGCTAATGTCATCTTTCAGTGATGTAATGGACAAGAGACTGTAGATACCTTGCCTTCCCCCCAGAGGCTTCCTCCATCTATTTAGTATTAATCTCTTCAGTGTTAATCTCTTTTCCAAGTGATTTCATCCTGGAGAGGGGAACTGTAGATAACTGGGATCACCTGGGGGCTTCTTCCATCTCTTTAGTGCTAATCTCATCTTCCAGTGAAGTTGTAATGGAGAGGAGCTGAGGTGACATTAAACCAATTTCCTCACTGAGAAAATCACCAATATGGCTTATTTTATACTTTTATATAAATTGTTTCACAACTGTTTGTAAAAATAGCTCAAAATTAGAATTGGGTGGCAAGCCTCATTTCAACTGCCTTGATGTGTCAGCAAACATCTTTTGTCTTCTTTCCTGAGTTTGCTTTTAATTAACCAGCCTGAGATCTTAGCCAGGATTTTCTCTTAACATATTCTAGATTCTGCTTAATTATGGAAGTGGGATGGGTTTATGAGTCAGTTTGAATTCTCTAGAAATGAGCTAAATATGAATATTTCAAGGCTTTTGAGGATTGAGGTAAAACATAAGGCACATTGTTGTGTTTTTATTATTACCTTCAACATTGAATTTGATCTGTCACATGGGTTGGGTTACATGGAAGTAAATCATTAAGAATTGAGATCTAGCCTCAGACATTAATTGCCTAGCTGTGAGACCTTGGATAAGTCACTTAACCCCATTGCCTTGCAAAAACCTACAGAAAATTGAGAAAATTTTTCTCAAAAAAAATTTACAAAGATGAAATGATTCCAATTTCTTATAGTTCCATCATTTAGGACTTTTCATGATCCCATTTGCAATTTTCTTGGCAAAGATACTGGAATAGTTTACTATTTCTTTCTACAACTCATTTTACAGTTGAATAACTGAGGCAAACAGGGTTAAATGATTGGCCTGGGGTCACACAGCAAGCAAGTATCTGAAGCCAGATTTGAACTCAGGAAGTCAAAGTGTCCCTGGTTCTAAGGCCAGGGCTCAATCTACTGTACCACCTATTTGCCTAAATTAGAATCCCCTATCATCTACCAAAATACTATTTAATACCTAATATAATTGAATTACATGCAGGGAAGGTAGCACGTTGTTTTCTTTGCTGTTCCTGCTGTGCTTTACTAGCCTCTTTTTTCACTTCTTTTCATGAGGTCCAGGACAGCCTTACTTGTAGCCCAAAGTAAAAGGATTTATCTCAGCTCTCCTGTGACTCAAACTCAAGATGCAGTACAAAAAAAAAAAAAAAACTTCATGATTAAATCTGGTTTATTAATGATTTTTCTTCTGTTTTAGCTGCCACTTTTGTTCAGCAGATTCTTTGAAACACAGTAGGAAAAAAAGTCTTCAGTCATTCCATGATTCAGGTCACTTTATACAAATCACCTCTGAGAACTGCACTGTAAGAGACAAGATCAGATGGGATGGACCAATTTGTGGCATTTACAAACTTTATCCTCTCCCCACAGAATGAGGATTCTGAAAAAAAGACAGAGATGATAGAGATGCTTCTGGGATACACTTTGTTACTAATGGTTTGCCTCTACATATAAATATATGGACAAGTAGAAGGTAACTTTCTGATCTAATCTGATCACATTTATCTGGGATCAAGGAAAGGTAATTAGCAGCTGTATTTGTGTGTGTGTGTGTGTGTGTGGTGTGTGTGTGCATGGTCAAGTAAAAGATACCTTTCTGACCTAACATCTCATTTAAAAATACCAAGGAAAGGTCAAGTGATTTATTTGACCAAGGCCTGCTAAGCCCAAAGGAAGGAAAGCTTCCAAATTCCTCCAATTTCAAAACTAGTTCCCTTTTGACTATTTCAGATCCTTCTTTCTTGATTAGTAGAATCTAGTAAGCATGAAAACAGCTGAGATTCAGGACAGTGTGGAAGAGAGGGAGAGAATATTAAAACAACTGGGGGGGGGGGGCGAAGGTCCACGTGGCAAACTGTCTCCTTTCTAGTTTTGCCTCTGGCCAGCTCAAATCTTACTCCCAACTCCCTTTGACTGTGACCAGGGGCCCAATTAAAAACATTGAACATAATTATAAACAAGGCAATACTGACAGTAAGACATTTTCTACTGAAATAAAATGCCTGTTTGTTAATAGCAAGAAGTGAACTCCTCCTTGATGGAATCCATTTTCCCAGGGGCAACCAATTGAATCTTTATTTTAATTAGGGATTTGCAAACTGATTTTAATTGTAACACATCTGTCTTGCAAAATACTTTAATCTTCAATACATTCAGCACTGACCCATGACGGAGCCTGTAGTGCTCAAGGAGATGACAGTCAAACCCAACCTTTTCTTTAATTAAGATGATGATAGGAAATTAACTGGGGGCATTCTAGAGTAAGAGGAAGAAAGAAGGAGAGAATTATTTGGAGTCAGGCTTCCCAGGATGGTAGCATGAGGAGTATCTTTGATATGAATAAGGCTGTTTGAAGATTATAAAACTTATTTTCTTTCTCAATTCCAATAAACAAACTAGCCCATCACTGTTGCTCTATCACATGTCTCCACAATGAGTTAGCTTTAGCAATATTGGGATTAGAGGTATTTTGGACCATAAAGAGAAAGTGATAATTTTTAATGTATTTATTAAGATTCTATTATGTATTAGACATTGTGCTATGTTGGAATTCGAAAGAAATTACTTCTACCTTCAAGATTCACACATTCTATCAGAAATGAATTCACATTGGTAATCAGAAACTAGTTCAGCCTTAGAGTGCCCTAATTTGTTGCTGAATTAATTAATCTGTTCATTCTGAAGGCCATTTATTAACAGGGAATAGCAATGGTTAGGTCCATGGTAGATAGAATTGGGCAATCAATTAATATAAAAAGAAAAATAAAATCAATAAATCAATTAACCAACAAACTGTTAAATGCTTCCTATGCACCAGATGCTGTGTTTTCAACTGTAGCAAAAAGAAAAATAAATTGGTTATTTTGCAGCAATAATTCAACATTAATGATTTTGTGAATTCGTGTAGCCTTCTAGGTGGCATAGTAGATAGAGCACTTAGCTGGAGTCAGGAAGACCTGAGTTCAAATCCAACCTCAGAAATTTTCTGGCTGTGTGACTCAAGGCAAATCCATTTGCCTCAGTTCCCTCATCTTCAAAAGGAAATGGAAAACCACTCTAACATCTCTGTCAAATGGGCTTACAAAGAGTTCGATTCAACTGAAATGACCCAACAGTAATGACAGTAGACTGCCACTTCTCAACAATAATATAAATTTCAGTTGTTCCCCCTCCCCATGCCTTGGTAGAGGATGTTCAAAAGTTGCAGTGACTAAAAAACTCAGTACGATGGAAAGAATCTAGATTGGAGGTCGTGGGCCTGGACTCCATATCCCAACTCTGAAACTACATGTATGATTTCAGCAAGTCACTTCCACTGTCTCATCTATAAAACAAAAGTATTGAATAGAGGTCTCTCAGCTCCCTCTCATCTCTATCATCTGTGATCCAATATAGTAAGGAACCTTTCTAAATTTAGCTAGTCTGGACTTAAAGTCAACTAATAAGTATTTTGAACCACCAACTTCTTTAACAGAAGTTAGCTATATTCTGGGAATAGGAAGACAAAGAACAGTCCCTGCTCTCAAGGAGCTCATAGACTAATACAAACAACTATATACAACAAGTTATGAATGGGACAATTGGAGGTTAACACAAGAGATATGACTAAGAAGATACACAAAATCTCGAGTTGGTCCATACTCAAAACCTTTACAAATTGTTGGGATCAGTAAGGGCTTCTCATCTGGATCGTTGGTATAGCCAGAGTGAAAGAGCAGAGCATGATTGCATTCTGTAGGATTGAGTTTGGGGTCATTGGGAGTAACGAACACAAACTGGCCAATGAAGCTATTTATTGAGCTGTTCTTTCTAATAAATCCAGTTGGGGAGACATGTGCCCTGTATGCACTTCATCTACAAAAAGCTTCTAATGCAGGAAAGAGAAACAAGAAATAAAGCCTGCAATTCAAGGATAATGCCCCCTCTGTCAATGCTTTGAGGGTATGAATAATTTATTGATTCACTTTGGATTTTTTACATTTCAAAGTCAGTTCTCTCAAGTCTGCTACTCTTCCTCCTACCCCAGTGTATCTACTCTATTAGAATCATTAACTACAGTGATTTCAGCAATATGACAAACTCCTGGTGTAGAAATATCTTTCTCTGAGTGAATCAGATTAATGTTTCATCACCAATTTATATTTTCAAAGGGATCCGTGGGCCACTGAAAAGTTAAATTATTTGGTGTTATAGCTGTGGGTTGTCAGATATAAGACTCAAGGCCTTCTTCAATCCGAGTCTTTCCGTCTAGACACTAGTGAATAACTGAATTCCGAACTTAAGTTACTTCTGAAATCAGCCAGTCCAACATATTCCTGAAAAGGAAAGATCCTCTGCTTCTTTGTCTGTACCTGCCAAGAGAAGGAACCCACTACAATGCACAACAAGCCATTAAGCTTTTATAGAAGTCTGTTAGGAATTTTTGCGTTCATTTCCCCCAACATTATCAAGTTCCATCCATTTTTTTTTTCCTCTGCACTCTGGAATTTATCCAAGAGGGATAAATTTTACCCTTCTTCATCCTATGGGGCATCTGAACAACTATTTGAACACAGCCAACATATATTCAAATTGAATCTCCTCCTCTCTGAGTTAATATCCCATTGCTTTCCAACAGAATTTCACAGGACAAGGCTCAAGACTCATCATGCTCTCGTTTCCATTGTCTGCATACTCTCCAGTTTATCAACATATATCCTAAATGTGGAGCCCAAGAACTTGAGCCTCCAAATACGATGTGACTAGGCTTTAGTACAGTATTATTATCACATCCTTATCTCTAAAATCTACCACTCTCTTCATAGAGGCCAAAATCCCATTAATTATTTTGTTGGTTTCCACATTATACTTATAACATATATTGAGCTTGAAATCTACTGAAATTCAGATCTTATTTCAAACTGTTATCCAATCATACCTCCCCTACATTGAACTTTTGAAGTTTATTTTTAAACTTAATCATAAAACTTTTTGTTTTTATTTTATTTTTATTTAACTTTTTATTTATCCCTGTTGCATTGTGGTTTATAGAGTAGATCAATGCTTTTAATTTTTTCGAAGCCTGATAATATGAGATTAAGAATCATGTTAATATTGCTTGCGGAAGAACTATGAATGATTTGGGTACTTTTAGTAATACAATGACTCAAGACAGTCCCAAAGGATTGATGATGAAGAATACCATCTGCCTCCAGAGAAAGAACTGATATTGATTGAATACAGACTGAAGAATGCTGTTTTTCATTTTCTTATACAAAATGACTAATATAGAATTGTTATACATAATTACCCATGTAAACTTATATCTGTTTGCTTTTTGTCTCAGGGATGAGGAGCGAGGGAGGGAGGGAGGGAGGGAAGGAAGGAGAGATAGAATTTGGAAACCAAACCTTTAAATGAAAATATTCATAAGAAAAAGAATAATGGTAGCTAATATTTACAGAACACTCTAAGGTTTGTCAAGTGTTCTCCATGAACTAGTATGATAGCTACCCCATCCTAAATTCATCATTCACATCTCTTTCATGAATTAACTCAACACCTTTTGAGTGAGCTCCAGCAAGGCCTGCATGTTGCAGTGTGAGGGACTGTCCCCCATCTAGAGCAGAGGGGGCTCATTGTGTGACTTGAAGGGAGAAAGAGCAGATATCTTGAGCTTCTTCTCCTCTCTTCTTTTCCCAAAAGAACTTTCGTTCCTGCCAAGACAGAAGAGAAGGTTTGGACCAAAGACGCTTCTGTTTTCCTCAGAGAAAGGAAGTAATAACATTTATATAGTGCTACTAAGTATCAGACAATGTGCTAAGTGCTTAACAATGATTATCTCATTTGATCCTTACCATAACACTGAGAAAGAGGTGCTATTATCATTCCCATTTTATTAATGAGGAAACAGAGGCAAATAGTTAAGTCACTTGGCCATGGTCATAAAACAAGTTTATCTGAGGGTGGATCTGAACTCAGATCTCCCTACTGTGCCACCTAGCTGCCTTGTGCCAGGCAAGAATTGTCTCTATCGGCCCTCAGATTGTGTTAGCCTCGAGTCAACAGTTATCTAGGCTAGTCTATGATTAGGGTCAATCTAATATCTGATCAAACTTTCTATCTCCTTGTGATCCCTTTTCATGTCATGTACCAATTCCACAATTAACACACAGAGGGCAGAGCAAAGAGACTCCTTGAACCAAATCAGTAGCAAAATAGAAATCAGAGAATGTCTATTTGCCAGAAAATATCTCCTACTACAAAGTAAAGGAGTCCTCCCCAGGAGGCAGCTCAACAAAGAGAGAGAATCCTAGATGCCATTGAAAGGTAAACTCATGAAAGTCTGTAGTGTGGCAGCCTAGGGAGAGGTTTATGATGGAAGCTGCAGTTTCCTCTCATGTCTTCTCAGAATCTTTTCCTTTAGCAAATTGACATGGTTCTGACAAGGTCACTCTTGAAGCAGGCAAGCCCAGAAGAGTCAGAGCAGATAGAAACATTGCAGAAGTTCTGAAGCCCGAAGAGAATGGGTCTTTCAGAACTGCTTTCCTTTCTACCATTGAGGAAAGAGACCAGTGGGATCTGGCCTTGGGAATAGACAACAAAATATCTTTAAAGCATTAAGAAAACCTGTAATACAGTCCTAATTCACAAACTATATGAAACGTTATCCCTGCAATATACTATCTTACTTCTGAGATGAAGGAGATTTGCCTGAACATTATCCATCTGGAACCAATATTAATCACAGCCTTTATGACTAATTATGCTCACAAAGCACTTTATATTCCTAGCCTATTTGCTTCTTATGATAGCCTATAGAGGGTCCTGTAAGGGTTATGAGGGAACTAATAGCCTCTACTTCACAAGGTTGTTGTGGAGCTCACACGAGATTAAACAATATCTACATTTGGCTATCAGCATTATTCTCATCCCTATGTTACACATGGAGAAGCAAGGTGATGCTGTGGACAGAGTGCCGGGCACAGAATCAGAAAGACCCGAGTTCCAATCTAGACTCAAACACTAGGCAAGTCATATAATCTGAAGTGCCTCATTTAGAAAATGATCTGGAAAAAGAAAGGGTTAACAATTCCAACTAGGCAAGTTATTTGACACAGCCTCAGTTTCCTCAACAGGAAAATGACTGGAAAAAGGAAAAAGGAAACCACTTCAGTATTTTTGCCAAGAAAATCCTAGATGGGGTCACAAAGAGCAAGACATGACTGAAATTATTGAAGACCAACAACATGTTACATATGAAAAGACTGATGATCACAAAAACGAAAGAATTTATCTGTATTTTCAAAGCTAGCAAGTGCTCAGATTAGGACTTAGATCGAAGACTTTGATTTGCTGTTATTTGGTGTTCTTTCATCACATCTGACCCTTTGTAACCCATTTTGGAGTTTTCTTGGCAAAGAGACTGGAGTGATTTGCCATTTCCCTTTTCCTTTTCCAGGCCATATTAGAAATGAGGAAACTGAGACAAACAAGGTTAAATAACTTGCCTTGTGTCAAACAACTAGTAAGTGTCTGAAGCCAGATTTGAACTCACATCTTCCTGACTACAGACTCGGTACTTTATCCATGGTGTCACCCAGATGTCAGACTTGGGGCACCAAGTTCAATACCCTTTTCCTTAGACTATTTTCAAACACTTTGTAAATTTTGATATGTTCTTTAAATATGACCTATTTTATTCATTATCATCAGAAAACAATTGATCAAGCAAATAAAACTCACAGAAAAATAAGCATAAAATACACTGAAGGACTCAGATCTTCGATTTGCACCAAACGTCTCTGATTTCATTCAGAGGAATATAAATGTAGAGCTAGAGGCAGCCTGAGAAGTCATCCAATAGAAAAACCTACATTTGAACTGAAATCATCCCATCCAACCCTATCATTTATGAAATGAGTCACAGGGAGGTTAAGGATCCAAGGTCTAATCTAAGGGTCCAGTTCAACAACACACAACTAATAAATGGCTCAGATGAAATTCGATTCTAATGTAAGGTTTCTTGTCCCCAAGCCTTATTCTCTCTATATATATACTGCAACAGGCTTCCTCTTGTTCACATATTCCATATATTCTCATCTCCTGGTCAAACATAATCAACATCAAATCTGACTGCTCAAAGCTAAAAATTGAAAACATGGGGATGAATCTTTAGACACTCTGTCCGGAGCTCATTTTGTTTGAGTCTTAGAGAATATCATTGAAGTCTATCTGACCCTGTTTCCTGATCTATGGAGGGACAGTTACTGCAGTTAACATCCAGAACAGGGGTTTGAAATCAGGTTTTAAGTGATCTGAAACTATGTTGAGAAAATAAAAGGTAATAAAGTGATAAATAATCTACCCCAATTTCTCCCAAAGCAGCCCCTTTCCAATGGACCACTCTTTACATCTATGGTATCTGCCAATAAAATAAAAATATTAGAGGAACTCAAGCGTGAGAGCTTCCACATAATAGGCATCTTTCAAGCACTTTTATCTTTACAATAGAGACAATATTCTGGAATGAGAACTCATCACACACTTTGGCTGGTGATTTGGTGAGGGGAGCTCTCCTAAATTATAAAACAAGTTCAGTAGTGCAGCACATTCTCTAGTATAAATGATTAAAACTCCCACTGGGAAATGAGGATGCTAGCTTGATGATAAACTGATTTAAATTAGCTGAAAATTAACAAGATTCTTCTAAGTTCCTCATAAAGAAAAAAAAAGGAACAGAAGACTTTTTGACATTCTGGAATCAAAGCTGTCTGGTGAATTTTCCCTGAGATGAAGAAAAAGTTCATCTGAACTTGAAAACTTTGAAGGAGAAATAGTTTAAGGAGAGAAATAAAGAGAGACCAGGGGGAAAAGACAGTTAGAAAGCTACAGAAAGAGACATAAGATAGAAATAAAGGGAAAGAGAGAGAGATACAGAGAGAAAAGTAAAAATAAGGCAAGAGATGGAGTTAAGAGGCAAAGCCAGAAACAAGGACAAAATAAAGACAGAGAAAAGAGGAGGGGAGAGAGAGGAAGGATGGAACAGAGAGAGAAGGAGGGAGGGAGGGTGGAAGGAAGGAAGGAAGGAAGGAAGGAAGGAAGGGAGGAAGGAAGGAAGGAAGGAAGGAAGGAAGGAAGGAAGGAAGGAAGGGAGGAAGGGAGGGAGGAAGGGAGGGAGGGGAGGGAGGAGGAAGAAAGAGAAGGAGGGAGGAAGGAAGGAAGGAAAAGAGGGAAGGAGAGAGGGAGGGAAGGAGGAAGAGAGGGAGGGGGAAGAGAAGAGAACAAGGGAGAAAAGAGAGAAGAATAGAATATGAGAGTAGGGGGCTAAAATAGGCAGATTGACAGAGAGTGAAAAAAGAAAGTGAGACAGACAGACAGAGAGGGACAAAGGGAGGTGGGGAGAGAGAGAGAGAGAGAGAGAGAGAGAGAGAGAGAGAGAGAGAGAGAGAGAGAGAGAGAGGATTTAAAAGCAATTTGTTTATTTTCTGGCTGTGGCTTATCACAATTATTCAAATATACTCTCCTTGCAGCCCAAGGGTGCATAGCAATATAAACCAAATTCACTAACCATAGAATCTTTTCCCTTTCCCTTTTTGCAATAGTTGTCTTTGCCCAGACTGGGTGAGGGTGGGAATTAAACTGAAAAATCATCAAAATTCTGCCATCTTTCCATGTAACAGTAGACCAATAAGCTCTTGGCTAATGCATTAATGTCATTGCATGGGGGACACCACAACTTTGCAATAATTCCAGAGTTCTCTCTATTTTTACCCCTTTCTGTTATTGAAGAGAAAAGGATACATATTGAGCCTGGGATTTCACTGAAAGGATAGTTCAGGTAGAAAACTCCTTGGATCAGTAAAGAAAATACCTGCTCCATTGTCCATTGTCTTGGACAATCATCTAGGGCAATGAAAAGGTAAAATTTACCCAGGTTCATTTAGTATGAGGCAAAAATGATCCTCTTGCTTCTCCCTCTGATGATGATAAGCTCATTATATTTCAGGCAAAGATATATATATATATACATATATAATATAGATACAGATATAGATTTATGATTATATATATATATTCTTATTTGAAACTCTCTACAACCCCGGACTTTTTAATCTCCATTTTACAGCTGAGGGACCTGAAGCAAAACAAAGCAAAACAAGAAAATATAAATGAATCCTCCAGGACCATAGAATTTGTAAATATTGGGAGTAAGAATTGAACTCAGAGCTTCCAAACTCCAAGAGCTGTTTACACTCCACCGTACAAATGCTTTCAAATGATCCTCAGAAGCCATGGGCTCAAAGAATAATGAAGGCATCATCTTAGCTTTTCTACCCTCAATACTGATGATTTAGATAAAAAATTAAAGTCCCTGCTACAAAAGAATCAGGATTTTTCAAAGATTAACCCTTCTAAACACTGTCATGTCCAGAAGGGGGGGGGGGGAGAAAAATTTCTTTCCTTTTGTTGAAGAAAATCTAGCCTAGTTATCCAGGTCCTAAGAAGTAAAGTCAAGT
The DNA here is from genome assembly GCF_037893015.1 of Macrotis lagotis. Taxonomy (NCBI): domain Eukaryota; kingdom Metazoa; phylum Chordata; class Mammalia; order Peramelemorphia; family Peramelidae; genus Macrotis; species Macrotis lagotis. The sequence continues at coordinate 18,579,579 of NC_133661.1, forward strand.
CCCCTAATGTATAGTGTGCCTATTGTTTTCTCTTCACTTTTTTGAAAAAAGGAAAAGCACTTATGGTGCCATTCTAAGACTGAGAGTTACTTAGAAAGTAAAGTTTGCAGTAAATATATTAGATAGACACACACACACACACACACACACACATGCAAGCACACTGAAACAGACAATACTCATCTTCTACTGCCTTCTCATCAGACCTGCACACAGTCCATGTAACTCAAAGTATTAAGATAGGACAAGGTCCAGATTGCTCTCCTATGTCAAGGCTTATCCCCTTGCTATTCCTTCAGCATTTAACTATATGCTTATTTCTCTTATGTCTAAAAAAGTTAGAATTAGGAATTGTCTGTTATTCAGAGCAAATCTCCTCTTTCTTTTGTCAGTCCAGTACCGCCACATCTACCATCATTTAACTTTGCGGTTCTCTCTTCTATGGCCATGCTGTTCTCCCTCTGGGAATTTCTTAATCACTTTGATTCTGGTTTTGTTTTTGTTTTGAGAGGGTGTCTTTTCTGGAATAAGGGGATTTCCTAATAAGCCCAAAAGAATAAATGGATGTTCCTGTCTCACAGACCCATGTGCAGTCTCTGATTTCTGATTTCTGTTGTGGTGAACTTTTTCTGATTATCTGATTTCTAGCCCCTAAGCAGGAAGACCACAACATGCAGAGACTTAGTCCATATGATTTCTATAGATAATAAAACAGTCAATCATTTTAACTTAAATTTAGTTGATTTGTGTGCTTCCAAGACTATCTAAATTCCCCAGTTATTTTACTTGATGAATTGAACTACTCTTTTTAGAGTAGAAGTAATATGGCAAGACCTTTGCTTAAAAATAAAATCATTTGTGTGGGTAAATGGAAAATAGATTGCCTTGCATCAAGGGCCATTTCCATTTGTCCTGACCTATATCTGGCCACTGGACCCAGATGGCTCCAGAGGAGAAAGTGAAACTGGTGACATAGCACAGTATCCCCTCACCCAAATCCAATTCACATAACTGTTCTGACATCACCTCCTTGATATCATGATTTTCTTCAAAAACGATGAACAAACATCATATTGGGATGAGGAGAGACATGAAGCAGGGAAACCAATGAGAAAGCTACAGGAGCAGTCTAAGTGGGAGCTGATGAAGGCTTGAAGCAGGTTGGTGGTTCTTCTGTGGGAGATAGTGTGAGGTTAAAAATAGCAAGATTAGACAACAGAACAGAAAGGCCTAAATGTGATAGGGGATCTGAGAATAACTAACAGTGATGTGAGTTTATGAGTGTGGTGTACCTGAGATTGTGAGAGTGATTCATCGAATGGTATACCTGATGTTGTGAGCATACGTGACCAGGAGGATGGTGGTACCTAAGATGTGATTCAAATCCAGACCTTATCTCTATCCCTCTGCCAACTATACCAGGCTGTTTCTGGGAAATGCAAATAGAAATTCAATTGACATTTTTTTCTTACAAATTCTTTCCAGCTCCAAACCAGAATAGCTTATTAATTGGACCATAAACCAATTGTAAGAAGAAAGCCTGGGGTACAATTTCACAAAAGAAGGGAATCAACTGTATGAGGCGACATCAGGTCAGTAAAATATCATCTGCACAAATTGCAATTACGTGGTTCTTTTGTTGGCTCATCCCATAGATCTGTCATTTGTAGTGTTCTGCACTGCCAACTAGTCCCTTGCCTAAAGGGATAAAAAGGAAAACAAGCCGACTTTGGTTAATACCACTGTAGCAATCAATTGGTAAGTCATTTTAAAACCATCTTATCTGATTTATGGTGAGGAAAAAGACATAAAACACCTTTACACTGGTTTTTTCCATGTGTGTTATTTTTAAGAAAATGATTTTCTAACCCATGAGTTGCAGACTAGGATCCCAGAATCCACTTTAAGGGAGGGGGGTCTAAGGTTGCCACTAATGTGAAACTGAAGAGTAATAGGTAATTGGAGAGCTAACCTTTTAATTCTCTCTGTGTCTAAAACTATTATCTTCAGGCATGGTCACCTGGCTCCACAAATCTCAACAGAATGGCCCTTCATGGTGATTATACTCTTCCTTTATTGTTTTAGTTCAAATGCTCTCTTCTTCTGGATGTCCTAATTTCAACAATGGGGTCCCTAAAATGGAAGTCTCATGATCATGCTCCATATGTGATCTGATCAGACACAAGTGTATTAGAACTATCCTTCCATTCTAAACATTGTGCCTCTACAAATATAGACCAAGGTTTCATTAGCTTTGGGGGTTGCCATTTTACACTAGTGACTCAAAATGAGTTTGCTTCCAGTAAATGGTCCCAGATTGGGCGTCAGCTAACTACAAAGGAAAGAGTCAGAGAACCTAGGCTCAATTCTGCCATATAGGACCTTGGATACATAATTAAATCTCTGTTGACCTTAGTCTCTTCATTTTTTTACAAAGGGGAGGGGTGGATAGATGAATCTGAAGGATACTTTCCGCTGTTAATATGTGATCTTTTTTTCTTCCTGCTGAGCTTCTATTTATGTCCAGTCTTTGTGATATGAATATGAGATATGAATAAAAATGGAAAATATTGCTGAGAGGTATCCTATAACATTAATATATTTTACCTGACTTTTTCTTTGGCCCTTTTGTCTATTGGGAAATGATATTAAAGACAATGATTTCTTTATCTGTGGAGGAAACCTATTTATGATTGGGCTTAGATATCTATCTTCGGAACACAGAAGAGAGACTCCCATCCCTTGGGTCAGTGTGTACAAGGACAAAGATTGAACAGCTGCTCAACCCTGTAGGTTTACAGGATAGAATTTCCTCAGAATACTGTACCCTACATGAGTTTTCTCATATTTTATACTTGCAGTAACTATGCTGCAATGTCTCCTGTGGAAACCTGGAAAGCAACCAATCAGATCACACAGCAATGGAAAACCTTTTGGTAGCTGGTATCATCTACCCTACTGCTTTTAGACAAGGGCAGTTACTGATTAATGGGAATACCCCCAACAGGGTCTTATAGAACATTATTTGCGGACAGTATTATCTTTGGCTCTGTTCCTCTGGAGTTTACATAAGGATTCAAAAATGTGCCAATGGTTCATATGCTGTTATGAGTCCTTCCAAGACTTTTATGATAGTGGACTCTCAGGTTTGCACTCTTCACTACCATTCTCAAAGTCACTTAGAAAAATGTCATACCATTTCTTTGTATCTTAATAGACTCAATCAATAAGGAAGTAATTATTTATCAAATGCTAGGTATTCTGCTAAACTCTGGATATATAAAGAAAAACAATTTAAAATGCCTGTCCCCAATGAGCTTACATTCTGATGGGGGAGAAAGATTGTAAATAACAAGATACATGCAATCTGGAAACAGGAAAAAAATGGAAAATAATTTTAGAGGTCAAAGCAATAGCAGCTGGAGATATGGGGAAAGACTTCCTGCAGAAGGGACTGTGTAAAGCCCATAGCTGCCATGATTAGTGATATGGCTTAGATTTCCTTCTCTACTGAATGTGCAGTAAACAAAGCCTATTTTCCATAGACTGGTACCTATACTATTAAACAGGAAATATGCATCCAAAGAGGCAAACTTGTCAGTAACCTCACACTATTAGATTTAAGGAGATATGTCTAAGAGCTAGGAGTGAGGGAACCAGGGCAAATATTGGATATTGTGAATAGAAACAATTAGAGAGAAATGACTTAGGTGATCCACAGAAGCCGGCAATCCAGATGGAATTCCGAATCAACTAAAAAAGAGATTTCCAGAACAATCAATGCAACAGAAGTACTAATAAGGTCCCAGATATAAGAAGGTCTTGAAACTGAGACCCAGCTGCAACAGGGATCAAGAAATGACTTCTTAAGGCAGAAGAAAGCAAGGTTATACAGTAAAGAGAGTATTAAATATGGAGTTAGGAAGACCTGAATTCAAATTCCACCTCAAATATTTTTTACCATGCAAAAATAGGGCAAATTATTTAGCCTTTCTTTGTTTCAGTTTCCTCATTTGAAAAATAAGGGAAATAATAATATCTACGTCACTGTCATGAGGGTGAAATTAGATAAGATGTAAAGTGCTTTATAAGCTTTAAATATCATAAAATGTTAGCTGTTATTATCATTATTAACCCCCCCCCACCAAGAGCAGATAGGTGGTGCCAGGGATAGAGGACTGGTCTTGGGTTCAGGAGGATGGGAGTTCAAATCCACTATCAGATACTTGCCACTTACTAACTGCATGACCTTGGGCAGATCAATTACTCTTGATTGCCTCCCATCCAGGGTCATCTCGGGTCATCCCGATCCACATCTAGCCACTGGACCCAGATAGCTCTGGAGAGGCAAATGAGGCTGGTGACTTAGCACAGCATCCCCATCACTCAGATCTATTTCATGGGCTTGTCATAGCATCATCTTCCTCTGTCATGGTCTTCTTCGAGAATGAAGGACAAAACCATTATCATTAGCAGACCCAAACTTGGAAAATTAAAGGATATTGGAGTATAAGCAATCAACAAACTTGAAAAACCTTCAACAAAAATATTTGGGGCCAGCAACTCTTCTGATTATTGCTATAGTAAAAAATTTCTCACTTAGACCACTCATTTTGATAATCAGAAGTTTACAAATATTTTCTTATTTGATCCTCATTACAATCCTCTTAGGCATATGCTATTGTAATAAAGACCATTTTATAGTAAAGGAAACTGTGGCATACAGAGGTTAAATGACTTACCCAGTGTCATACAATGAAGATAATGCCTTAAATATCTCATCTTTTTGATTATTTTATTGTTTGTTATTTGAAGGGTGGTTTTTTCTAATGGCCAAAGGGAATTTGGGGAAGTTTTCTACTTTAATGTTCTTTCTATTTATCTTGTCATAGTCATTGTGTGTATCATTTTCATGGTTCTTCTTCCTTCATTTTGCATCAGTTTATATGTCTTCCCAGGTTTCTTGGGAAGACATATTCAACTTCTCTTTTGCCTTCATCACAGCAATAGTACAACACACTCTTGGGCCATAATATCTTTCTCTTTTCCAGCTGGTGAGCATCTGCTTTGGTCTCTTTGCTTTCTATTGAGACCATGTAAATTCTAGCAGAGCCTAGAAGCTTCTCTCATTTATCCTTCACTCTTGTCAGTAGGTAAGTCAGCAAGCATTTATTCTATGCCATACATTCTGCTAGGCAGTACACTACAAAAACTAGCAAAAGGTTAGTCCCTGTTCTTAAAGGGACTAAGGGAAACAAGAGTAGGGGTGATGGTGGAGATACGCATAGTTAGATAGAAGTGAGGGCCAGAGAATGAAGGAAGGCCCATCTAGACCCTTCCCTAAAATGAGGTTTCAGAAAGAACTCATTAGTGGAAAGGAAAAAAAAATAACAGAGTGATGGTCTTGAACTCTTTGCTTCTTAATAAGGTCATCATATTATTCTTTTTTCACTTAACATTTCTTTGATAAGACTAGAAAAGGAGATAGGACAAACAAGCAGTGAGACTGAGGGATAACATCTTTGCTCTAAGTGATGTCTAGAAAATCTATTAAATATTAAGAAATTCAGAGGATGACTTCCAGTATAGTAGATAGATTTATGGAAGAACATGGGTAAGAATCATACAGGATGGGAAATCACAAATGACCTATAGGTCTACCCTGTGGAAATAGTGTCCATATCAAAGAAATAACCTGTCCAATGAAATATAGAATAGTTTAACTCTCAATGCCTGAATTGGATACTGGATGGAAGGGGAAGAGAGAGAGAGAGAGAGAGAGAGAGAGAGAGAGAGAGAGAGAGAGAGAGAGAGAGAGAGAGATTATAAAAAATAGATATCTATTGAGAAAACATCTTTCCAACTTTTATCTTATAGCTCCTCTTCCAAGAAGAGCTGTGACAAAGATCCCAGAGTTTAGTTCACTCCAAATATCTCTGCTAAGAGCTTTGCTTCTGAAATGGCAAGCAAATTCTCAAGCCCCCTTTCTCAAAACTATCCCCTACCCCTGGTTTGCTGAAAATATTTTCTCCAGTGACAAACCATCTGTTTGCAATAAATCAGCTTAAAATGGTATTTCCCTTTGTTGCTCCACAAAGCAAATATATTCAGGAATAAATACATGGATAAGCAAATAAAGAGCTTCCTGCCTAGGAGAAGCTATAGCCAACCCCTGGCTTTTTCACTCTGGTTTATAAAATCAGATCATCTGAAGGTCAGAAGGAGCAAATGGAAGACAGGAATAACCAGAATAAAGGTTGGGGATCTGAAAATTAGACCTATGTACTGGCAGCAGCCTAACCCAGCACTACATTGTTTGTGTTAAATGGAACATCATTCTTCTCGCATTGGATGGCCATTGTCAATCCTGATAACTGTTTGATCTGCAATTTATATTGAGATGAAGCAAGTGAAAAGTTCTGCCTCAGCTTCTTTCCCTTTTAATTTAGCATTTCACAGATTTTTGACCTTTCAGGTTTAATGTGTTAATGCATTTCCCCCCTCCAATCCTGAACAAAGAAGGGAAAGTCAATTGTCAGAACAGAAATGATTCTTTCAAACTCAAATCTTCCAAAGTGTATATAAAAAGGAACTATATATTAAACCCCCCACCCACCCATTTCAGATATGCTTGTTCTCAGTGGCCTTTACAGGTTAATTGGCAAACCTCAGACAAATTTTTTAAAGCAGACATCTTCCCCTCTCCTTTTAATTTATTTATGTTTTTAGCTAAGTTGCTTAGGAATAAGAACTGACTTCCCTGCTCAACGAGGTGAATTGATTCATCCTCCCCAATTTTATTCTAGGCTATTATGGTTCTCATTATCTCTTCATCACATATGTTCACAGTTCTTTTGGCCATTTGTCCTTGTTCAGCTACTTTTCTATCCTTCCCCCCCACATTAGAAAGCCATTTGTTATCATTTGACACTCATGTTCACATTGTTTCAGCCTTCTGTTGAACATTAAGGGCTGCATCCTGTTTGCTATTATCCCTCATCTCTCTTTTCCAGAGTTTCATCATGATGGCAGGAGAGGTCCCATGGTTCCATTCATGATGATGAAAAGGGAGTGGAGGAGGGGAAAAGAGAAGGAGAAAAAAAAGAGGGAGGAAGGAAAAGAGAGAAGAGGAACGGAAAGACAGAGCAAATGAGGGAGAGAGGGAGAGGGAAGATAGAGGAAAAGAGAAAGAAAGGAGAGAGGGAGAGGAAAGGGGAAAAGGAAAAGGGAGAGAGAAAGCATAGAGAAGATGGAGGGGAAATACGAATGAAGGCAGGGAAAGGGAGACTAAGAAGGAGACTCAGAGACATAGAACCAGAGACACACAGAGACAGATATGGAGAGAAAGTGAGAACCAGAGAATGTTGCATCAGAAAAATCTTACTTATCCTATGCAATGAGCAAATATCCAGACCTGGTTTGTGTACAGAGCAGGCATTTAAGCTATTTTGTCACTGCCTTCAGTACTGGTGTACCTTTATCAGACCAATCCATCTTCTGCAAGGTGTCACGTTGGGGGAGTAGTATTAGTCTGAGTTTGGGTCCCTTCTTCTCTTCTGGTATTTTGCATGGCCCTAACTACTGTACTTTTAAAAGACAGCTACCAGAAGCTCATGGTGTAAGTTTTGCTTCCTCAGGATATCTGCCTCTAGATTAGTCAGACCTAGTCTCCCTATTCAATCTTGTCCTTGTTCACTCATTTCCAAGGTTTCTAACTCTTTGTGACCCCATTTCAGAATTTTCTTGACAATGATTGAGGGGTGACTTGCCATTTCCTCCTCCAGATCATTTTATACATGAAGAAGCTAAGACAAACAAGGGATAAGCAACGTGCCCAGGATCACACAGCTAGCAAGTTTCTGGGGTTGGATTTCAACTCATGAGATATATCTTCTTGACTGCAGATCCAAAACGCTATCTACTAAGCCACCTTGTTGCTCCTAGCTCAACCTTGGGAACATCCAGTTTCTTCTAATTTTCCTACTAATGAAGGTGGTTCTGTGATAGAATTGACCTTATTGTTACTTGACATATCCTTTATTGATGTAATATAATTTACTACTAGAATAGAAAATGTCCAGATGTCAACACAACATATTAAAGAGGTATTATTTATAACCTTATTTGATCTGAAATAATATTACTGAAACTCTAAGGTCATACCTTTGCATTAGCCATATTTTGCCAGAGAAAAGTAACCTCTGGAAGCTCTTCCAATACTGAGATTCTGTGATTCTATGTCAAGTCACATCAATGACACACAAATATACATGCTTTAAAATCAAACAGTTGTTTTCATCCATAATTTGCATAAAGAATACTGTCTCCTTCCCCATGGGGTATAGAAAGAATAGGGGCTTAAATATAATATTCATTTATGATTTCAAGGTTTTTAAAAAGCCTTTTATGACCATCATATCATTTGATGCCCACAGATGTTGATTTTCCCTGAGTGAGAGGTGTTCTGGATGGTATTTCCCCATTTTACTGATAATTAGAAAATGAAAACATTTTCCCAGAGTCAGAAAGTATATATAAACATGTTTCAGTTAATTTAAAATATAGAATTTTTTTAACTACCCCATGATGCCATCCCAAAAGACTAGACAAGGAGGCAAAATTTTAGAGAAATTAAAAGTTTACTGAAAAAAATGAGCTTCAGGAGATATATCCACATTTCTTTTAGATGAAGAGTCAATATTAACATTAGTTCTATAATGCCTTCAGTGCTGGGGTACCACTATAAAGACAGGTCATCTTTTGCAAGAGTCATTTGATTCTTTGTGGAAGAAGAGAAAAGAAAATAGAAGAGTCTCCAATAAGCTTCCAACTTTGAAATAATGGGTTTTCCTTCTAGATTGTTTTTATGGGCTGTCCCTTTCTTGAAGACCATCAGGAGTTCTTGGGACAACTGTGTACTTTTGGTTGTCTAGACACATTCCGTTATTAAGCTCTGTCCTACTGGGGCCAAGATATAAGGTAGAAGAAAGAGAAAATCAGATTAGTGATGACATGTTTTGATATTAAAAATCTGATCTAAGAACCATGTATCAAACCATCCACTGTAAGCAGAATTTTATTCTCATCATCAGGAAAGATTACAAAGAGGAAGACAATTTTGAGGCATATTTATCATAATTACTCAAATTCACTTGAAGGATTTCCTGAGTAAGTACTCTGGGAGGATATTTCAATATCTAGAATGTTTTTGTTTATTATTATTATTATTATTATTATTTATTTTATATTATATTATTCAGAATGATACATTTAAAGGCATTAGTGTATTTCTTTTGAAGTAGAGATCTACTCTTTTGTTTGAAAAATTCTTTTGAGAGATTTCAGAAGTATCTTCTACACACTTGCAATTCAATTCAGCTCAGTTAAATTCAGTTCCATTCAACAATCATTTATCATTCTCACAGTAAGTAGAAGAAACTGCTCCAGACATCAACACTCAAGTCTGTTATTTCCATTTGCCTTTCCTAAGAACCTTTAACTGGTTCCATTCAGAGACTGATTGGACTTGATACTGTATGAACAAGTATTTCTACTCTCCATTAGGTCTCGGTTGACAGGACTGTGTAAGATAAGATCTCATGAGGAGGGAATGCAGAGTTTATTATATCCCTAGAAAATAGCATAAAAAGGTGTTCACTCAATGCTAATTGATTAATTGTACATAAATGATATAAAATTGTCTCTAAGACAGTCCATTAGCTTCTTCACCCATCAAAGCCATTTTTTTTAATTCAGTGATTTTCCCCCTTTTTTAAGTCCTCCCGGAAACTTACAGATGTCTTTTTTTAGGTTTTGCTATTCATGATTTCTAAATTTGCCACCAGAATGAACCTTTAATATGGTTACCTTCTCCTGATCAATGCCCCCTACTCAGATTCATGGCTTTTCTTCTAGCCTCACTGATTTTTAATAACTCAACCTGGACTGACCTGTTGAGGACTTCAACCTGTAATTCTCAATCTTTTTAGTCTGGCTTTCCTTCTTAATTCACCACTTTTCTCCTCCCAGCTGTTCATATCACATTTATGCTATAATGACATTTTTCTCTAGCAGGAGGAAAAATTATTTTTCTTTCTCTTTTTTTAATTTCCTCGCCTTCATGATCTCTTTACCTTTTGACTGGATGTCTGCTTTTCAAAACCAATATGATTTAGGCTGTTCTATGAGAACTAGTGTTTCAACCATTTTGAATAATTAAAATGAGTCAAAAATTAATTGAAAATTACAAAATCAGTCAAGAAATATGTTCACTCCACCAGCATTGATTTTTCCTATACTTCATTACTCAAATGAACACTTGGTCAGTGAGATTATTCTCTTCATTCACAAAAATCACATCCCAAGTATTTAATGAAATAAAAAAGGAAGACTAGTATCAATCTTGAATGGCAACACAAGTTTCATCCTATTACTGCTCAGGGTGGGTTTGATCAAGTAAATACAACTGGACAGAATTAAGACATCAGTTCTGAAGGTCTAGATGAGGGTCAAAGTGTGAGAAGGCAATGAGTCCAAAAACTGATAGGAACTGAAGGATCTTGGTTTGACTGGTCACAAAGAATCATGTAAACAAAGGACTCTATAACTACATCTAGAAGGTACTTTATAAGGCTTCTAGTCACACCCCTTTATTTCACAAATAAGGAAATTGAGGCCTTGAGATGTTCAGTGATTTGGTCAAAGTCACACAGGTACTAAGTCTCAGAGGGCAGAACTGAACTCAGATCTTTTGACTTTAGAACCAATAATCAAGAAGGACACATAATTTAGAGTTTCAGTTCTCCCTTAGTTAGAAGGTATGACAGAAGCAGTCCTAGCTGGAACAGAAGAAAATGCATTAGTGAATAGGAAGCCATAGGGACTGGATAGGGAACAAAGGAGTAAACAGTTCACCAGGTAGAATTCAAATTGTTTTATAATGGAGTCATTTTATAAGTAAAAAATCTGGGTAGAAAGAGAGGTGAAAAGTTTCATGAATCCATGCAGTTATTCGTTAGATGGAGGCAGGGTTTGAACCGAAATCTCCCAAATTCCAGTCAAGTATTTATGAATGCTAAATAAAAACCAACCAAAGTTGGTCCCAAAGTAAATTTTAAAAGAATTTGTATCTTTTTTCTTTTTTTTTGTTTAGGTTATTATATCCCACTGTTATATCTTCAAAGTTCTAGTTTTCATATTTCTTTTTCTTTTTATTTTATAATACTAATTTTCTGCATGAAATTCTTATTTCCTCTCTTACTGATGGATGAAATGCAAGAATTTCTCATTATCATTCATCCTCTAATGGTTTATCTCAGTCATTCAAGTGGTTTCACATAACTCCTAGACCATCCTATGAGCTTATGTTCTAATTATTTCATTCCCTATTTCTAAATCTCATCATTTTACCTTACTTTTACTACTCTTCCCAATATTATTTCATTTCTCATGCCCAAATGATTCAAATATCACATATTTCTTCCCTTTTTCTACTACTTCTCACACTTTCATTCTTCCAAATGCATTTATAGATGGTTTTATATATATATATATATATATATATATATATATATATATATATATATATATATATATATAGCATTTTGATCAGCAGAGTTCTCATATCAGCAGTTATTTTGCTTTCTTCTTCATCATGCTTTTTTGGAGTTTATCCTCATTCATTTTTTTTTAGATTTTCCAAGGCAATGGGGCTAAGTGACTTGCCTAAGGCCACATGGCTAGGTAATTTTTAAGTGTCTGAGGTCACATTTGAACCCAGGTACTCCTGACTCCAAGGTCAGTGCTCTATCCACTGTGCCACTTAGCTGCCCCTATCCTCATTCATTTTTAAGAAAAGTATTCATCACTTCTGCTCCATTGGTAGGGATACCTCTGGCATCCATCCTAATTTGAATCATGAGTTTTAGAACCAGATATAGTGGCCAGCCATTCCATTTTCCAGCTGAATAAGCTGAGGATGAGTAGGTCACAAGGTAATAAGCAACTTTGTCAGATTTAAACTTAGGTTTCCTGAGTCTAAATCTAACCCTCTTCCCATTATGCTCAGCTACCTTTCATAGTTAGAATTTTTGCTTTTATTCTATCTATGTGTATAGTCATTTTATTGGAAGAAATTGTCAATTTCAAAAGAAGATTGATAGGTTTGGAATTCCTATAATAGGCTTTGAATTTACTTAATAGGCATCTCTCCATGAACAGAAATTTGACAAATATCAGGCAAAACTGGGTTTTTTGCATAATTCTCCCAGTGTTTTTAAGAGATATTTTCCTATTTAAATGAGGCAAGGGCCAAAATTCTGATAGCAAGATGTTCTTTTGGTTTCCACCTAGGACTATAGGTGAATCTTTCACCACCACCACCCTTTCTCCAACCTGCTCTTCCAGAGACCACCTGAAAATTCTAATAGAATTGGAGAATAACATTTCAAATTTCAAGTGTGATCCCATTTGAAATTTAATAATAATTTCTTAGAAAAAGAAATTTTAATTTTTCCAGTAAGATGGGATTGGAAAGAAGTCAAAGGGATTATATTTTGTAATGAACTGTCTCTCTGTTCCCAAAGCAAATGCCACCCGATCATCTTCTTATGAGCTGTGAGAATGGACCAACCTTCAGAATCATTTATCTGAGAAATACTTGAGATGAAGAGGAAAACAATAAGATTCATGGAAAAAGCACCATCTATTTTCAAATTTTTCCAGACAATGGTAATACTATTATTCTTGGTTGTTTCCTAAAATTTCCCTTCCCATGTGTTTCTTCATAGGAATCAAGGAAAACAGGTTTAAGATCTGAAATATATATGATTAAAAAATCAGAGGGAGACTACCATGATTACTACTCACATATTGAAACAGTTATTATGGTATAAATTGGTAAAAGAAGAAAAAGACCAAGAATAAGGAATAGATAAGCCTCTGAGGCACAGGTGGCTTTCCAATTGGGGTATCATTCATCAAAGATTATCCTGAGCTTCCTTTGGGACTAAAAACAATGAAAAGTAGGAAAAAAGTGATGAAAGAGGGAAAAGAGCAGGGATTATAATACAGTATTATCAAACTATTTACCCTACCTTTTTTAACACAGAAAGACCATAACTTTGAAAAAGCAATCGCAGCATAGGCAGGGTCTTCCTACCCCATTTATAATATCTTTAATTCTAAAAGAAATTATTCTGGAGGCAGAGCCAAAATGGCAGAGAGAATTCATAAACTTCTCTAAACTCTCCAAGGCTTCTCTCAGAAACCACATTAAACAAATTTTTACAGAACCCACAAATAAACATAGTGTTGCATTTTCCAACTTAAGACATCTGGGAAGGCTTTTAGGAAAGGTCTGTCTCACTTGGATGGAGGGGGAACATGGTCTGGTCAGGGAGCCCAGACCCATGCAGGCTGTGTACAGAGTGGGCCAGGTTGATTCTCTTGGACACAGCATAGATCTGCCTCTAAGACCCCTGGGTCCTGACAGGCCTAAGCTGCAGTAGCTCAACTGGAAGGGTTCTCAAACAAGAGCAGGTGGTAGACTGGGGTCCCCAGACCCTCTGTGCAGCCAGCATGACTGAGCTGGATGACCCCTGCCCAGTGAGCTAACCTTTAACATTCCCAACTCAGAAGGTCTGTGAGCAGGCATCTGCCCCACCACAATGAGCTTGAGAAGATGCCCCTGTAACTCAGGCTCTCAGAGGCAGAGCTCAAAATATCAGAGACAAGTCAGAAAATGAAGATAGGAAAGCTACTATGGAGATAAGGAACATCACATCTGAGAAGAGGATGACAGAAAAAGTAGTAAAACCCAAAGGGGACTAGGAATTGGTCTCCAGTCCCAAAAGACCTCTTGGAAAAAGTTCAGAGCAGATTTTTAAAAATCAAGTAGAAAAATTGGGGAAAGAAATACAAGTTAAATTCAACATCTTACAAAAGGAAACACAAAGAATTGCCTGAAGAAAACAATTCCTTTAAGAATACATTTGGGAAATGGACCAAAAAACCCAACTCTTTAAAAGATAAAATTGGGCAAATGGAAAAAGAAAACAACTCCTCCAAAAATATAATTGGCTGAATAGAAAAAAGATAGAAAAGCAAAATGAAGAAATTGGTTTTTGAAAACTAGAATTGGGCAAATGAAAGATAATGACTCTATGAGATATCAAGAATCAGTCAAGGGCAGCTAGGTGGCACAGTGGATAGGACACCAGCCCTGGAGTCAGAAGGACCTGAGTTCAAATTTGACCTCAGACACTTAGTAATTGCCTTTATGTGTGACTTTGGGTAAGTCACTCAAACCCCATTGCCTTAAATAAGTAAAACAAGCTAAACAAAACATGAAAAACAGAAGAGAATGTAAAATACCTCTGTGGAAAAACAACTGACATGGAAAATAGATCCAGAGAATTAATTCAAAAATTATTGAACTCCCTGAAATTCAGGATCAAAAATAGAGCCTGGATAATATCATGCAAGGAAATCATCAAGGAAAATGGTCCAGATATCCTCAAACCAGAAGATAAAAATTCATTGAAAAAATCTACTAATCACCTCCTAAAAGGCATGCTAAAATGAAAATGACAAGTAATAATGTAACCAAATTCAAGAGTTATTAGGTTAAGGAGAGACTACTGCAGACAGATAGACAATGACAATTTAAAACCAAGAAGTCAAATTCAGGATTCCCTAGGTCTTGAAAGCATCAAATCAATGGTCATGGAATATGACAGATTGTTCTTCTCATTTTTCCTTACCCTGGGTGATGGCAAAGAAAGAAATTAAAAAAACCCAAATCATAGAATCTGAATGTTCACTTTAAAAAAATACTTCTCATGGTTTTTCCTTCCTATCCCATATTTTTTTCCTTTTCTCTTAGTTCTAGTTCCTCATACATAAAGTGAATACTATGTAAACATGCTAAGCACACATGTATAAGCCACTGAGGGGAAGAGGGTGGGAAGAGAGGGTAGTAGAAAAATGTATAGTTTATAAATATGCATGTGGATGAATGTTGAAAAACTTTAACAAAATGTAAATGGAAAAATAAAATAAAAACTTTTAAAAATAAAAAAAGAAATTTTAGCTATGACTTGAAGAAAACCAGGGAAACCCAGCGGCAGAGGTGAAGACAAAGAATTTGAGACATGGCAATTAGACAGTGAAAATGTCCAAGGTTAGGAGGAGAAATAATTTGTGTGAATAAGAGCAAGGAGGCCCAGGTCATTGGACTGTTGAAAACATGAAGGGCAATAAAATATAGTAATTCTGAAGAGACAGGAAGAGATTGTTTTTATGAAGGCCAAGGTAGGAAAGGCATCAAAAAAACCTGAACAGAAGAGCTTATAAGTAAAGGCAGAACCACAAAGAATGGAGAGAAATCTCAAAGGGATCAATTTAAACTTAATTTTAGAGAAAGAAAATAACAATTGGAACCATCCAAGATTGGGATAGGGCAAGAGACCTTCAGAGAACCTCTCTGAAACTAATTGTCAACAATGTTCTATAGGGGTTCCTTTTGTGGATAGATTGGACTGGTTGGTCACCAAAGTCCCCTTTGTATCTGCTACCGCAAAACACTCTCCTTTTATCAATATTATAAAATGAGAAGATAATAGATATAGAATTGGAAGGCTCCTTAGAAGCCACCTAAGCCAATCATCTCATTTTATAGCTGAGAAAACTGAAGCCCTTAAAATAAAAGGAAGATCACACATGTAAATGTCAGAGGTGAGTGAACCCAAGCCCTCTTATTGCAAAGCATTGTATTTTCCATTTGTACCATGCTGCCTTGTAGACAGCTCTTTGGGAATTTATTCTTGTTTTTGTTTTCATTGAGTACTCACTCATGCTAGCCTTTAGCATTCCTTCTGGGTTGCAAGAAGGTCTGTGAGCAGGCATCTGTCCCAACACAATAAGCTTGAGATGATGCCCCTGTGACTCAGGCCCAGAGGTAGAGCAATTATTTAAACCTGATTGGAGTTCTTTACAAAGTCAATTATTATATTGGAAATAATTTTCTTTACACTATTAATGAAACATCAAATACCAGAATCTCTGAAATGCATTTAATATATCTTTCAAATGAATGACAATATTTTTTCTAAGATGATTATATTTGAAAATTACCAAAAGATTGTTGCTATTGCACAGGACTATAAGAAAAAAACTTTTGAATTTGATGTCTTCAAAAATGTTTTCAGTGCACTCATCCTTATTTGCATAAAAGTTGAAAACAATTGCTTTGCTTTTTTCACACAGAAGAGGAAAAAGAAGCTCAAGGATCACCTTTCACACCTTTTATCCTATCATCTAATTATTTGTGGCTCTCTACTTTCTCTTCTTGATAATAGAGTTTGGGTTCATGCCTCTGACTTCTATGGATTGTACAAGAAAGAAAATGAGATGGCATTACAAATGATGACTGTTGACAGGCACACACTATGGGGACTTTCCTGTGCTTGCAACTCGAAGATACAATTACTCAGTTGATAATCTTTTGCTTTGTTAGACATGCGAATTAAAAAAGTGAAGAATAGGGATATGCGGTCTTTGATTTAATGAGATACTTTCAGCTGTAACTAAAGACAATTGCAATTCAGCATATACACTAAGGACAGATGCTGTTGTTTGTTAAGAGATTATCTTCAAGAACTGTCATGCCCACAAAATTTGTTCATTAAACTCTAATCAACCAGTTGATAAACTTCTTTGGATTTATTCAGGTTGATCCATGGACAATAGACAAACATCTAACCAATCCATCATCAGAGTTACAATGAAAGTCTTTACGATTCCAAAGAACCATCACACCTTTTCCTCCTTGTTTGACCAAGGATGACCCAAAGTAACAGCCACACCATCACAATGGAACAGAGAAAATATTAATAGAGGAATTTCCCAGAAATACTGCTAGTGAAATAGATTCAATTCAGTGATCCAGAAGAACATATAATCTGGAGGGTTGATCTGAGGTCGTTTGCTTTGGAAAGTTAAAGATGCAAAGCTTAGGGATATAAGTGTCATTCAAGACTCTATGGCAACATAGGACTACCATACTTTTCCATATTGATTATACTACTCAGTGTAGTTCAGTAGACAGGGAAACAGTTTTAAAGTCAGGAAGACCTATGTTCAAGGCCACTAAATATAGATTTACTGGTTATGGGGCACCAACTTCATCATCAACATCAATTATAGTATTCATGTAGCATAACCTGTTTAGCCATTCCCCAATTGATGGGTGTCCCCTCAATGTCCAGTACTTTTCCACTACAGAAAAAGCTGCTATGAATATTTTGGAACATTTAGGACTTTACCCTTTTTCTATAAGGTCTTCTGGATTTAGACCTAGATTTGGAATTGCTGAGTCAAAGGGTATGAACAGTTTTATTGTTCTTTGACATAGTTCCATATTGTTCCCCATAAAGGTTGATTCCTTTCACAACTCTACCAGAAGTGAATCAATGTCTCAATCCTTCTACAACCTCTCCAATATTGATCTTTTTTCCCCTCTTGGCCAATCTGATAGGTGTGAGATGGTACTTCTTTTAATTTGCATTTCACTGATCAATAATGATTTGGAGCATTTTTTCATATGATTATAGCTTTAATTTATTCATTTGAAAACTGGTCATATCTTTTGACCATTTATCAATTAGGGAATGACTTGAAGCCTTATAAATTTGATATAATTCTCTATATATTTTAGAAATGAGACTTTTATCAGAACTACCAGCTGTGAAGATTATTTCCCAGCTTTCTGTTTTCCTTCTAATTTTAGCATAATTGATTTTATTAGTGCAAAACTTTTTAATTTTAACTTTTAAATCATTCATTTTGCAGTTTATAATATGCTCTAATCCTTGTTTGGCCATAAATTTACCGCCTTTACATAGATAAGAAAGACAGAGTATTTCTTGGTCTATTAATTTATCTATGGTGTCATTCTTTATGTCTAAATTCTAAACCCATTTTGACTTTATTTTGGTATAGGGTGTGACATGTGGATCTATGTCTATGTTGTTCCATGCTATTTTCTAGTTTTCCCAACAATTTTTGTCAAATATATTTATATATTTCTTCCTGCTGTTTTGCTTCAATTATTTTTCTGTGAACAGATCTCCCTTTCTTGTGTAGAAGTGTCAAGGCCCTAAATATGACTGATCTCAATAATGATTAAGTTAAAAACCCTTAATCGATTCCATTTTGGACATAGACAACTTTGCAGCATTCCTAATATTACTCTTAGAATAAGTGAAGACAGCAACTTCAGTTCATAGTGCAGCTCAGAGCTCCCAAGCACAAAAGATCCAATAGCCTTAGCCCTCTGATAGCAAGGATTACCAGCATGTGGCACCATTTCTGGTTTGTCATGGTTAAAAGCAATTTTTAAAAGTCATAAGTTCTTTAAAATTCAGACAAGATAATCCTAGAACTCTGATCCATCCCTCTCCCAAAAAAATTTTTAATGCAAAACTTGTTATAAATTATAAAAAAATTGTAAAATAAAACTTTCAAGAATTTTACATTTATAATCATATATATATATATGTTTATTTGTATATGTGTATAGAGATATGTAGATTTAAACATATGTGTGAGCCTATATGTATATGAGTGTATATATCACATTATGGAAAATTGATATGGAATCACCTTTTTAACATGCAAGCAGGCAGAATGAGCGGCTCAAGATAAATTTGAAAATATGCATTTCTCTGAGATTTCAAAGGAATGGATGGCTACTTCAAAGGCAGTCACAGTTTCTTGCTCATGAGTCTACAGATTATTGTATATTAGCCTTGACACCCCTGTCTAATCTTCCACCCATAGTGTCACATAGGAAACCAACCACTTACCATTGGGAGCAGTATACCAGGAGAAAGACTATATTTTGAGCTTGCTTCTGAAATATGCAGGTGGTTGTTCGATGTATTATTTGTCCATTGTGAAAATGCAACATACCACTTCATGGCAAAAGACATACTGCTTCTTCTAGCATCACCTGTTAATGTTTGATGCCATTAAAAATGCTAGTATTCAGAAATACACAATTGGATACACTTGAAAGAACAATGAGACTTGTAAGAGCTGTAGTCTTCTGTAAAGGTGGCAGTGTGGTACAGTAGAACCCACAATGGAAATAAAATAAGAGTGAGATCCACCTTTGGAACTTTGAACCTAGAGATACAGATTGCATCAAGATAAAGATTTCAAACTGTGAGAGATATTAAAGGTGAGATGGTCCTATATCATTCTTTTTCAGGTTGTAACGCTGAAGTCCTAAATGGTTTGGGCTTGTATAAGATCCCCAGGTAACATGACATAACATAATATATGAATCTAGAGCCATTTCCTATAAATCCAGTATCCTTTGCCCTGCATTTGACTCCCTATGTACTCAATGACCATGGGAAATTAAAACTTCCTCTGAAATTTGACTTCCTCACTTGCAAAATGATAATATTATGAATTTATTGCAAAGTGATTAGTTAACCTTATTTTTTCAATTAAATCAATAAGTATTCTATAATACCTATATCATCTTGATTCATATACCAGAGAAAGAAAAAACAGAGGAAGAAAACTATTTACAATAACCCTAGTGAACATCAATGTAAAAATTTTAAATACAATAATATTGAAAAATTTTAGGACCATGTCATGAAGATTATACACTCTGATGAGATTCAGTTCATACCAGCAAGGCAGTTTTTTTTAAATAGGAGAAAAACTATGAATTTATGATCATACTAAAAGAAAAACAAAAATAGTATAATTAAATTCATGAAGTAAGAGCTTTTTATAAAAAAAATGACACCTATAGAAAATCAGGACTAAATGGGTCTTTTTTAAACATGTTCAATAAAATATATCTAAAATTGAGTTAACATACACAATGTGGATGAATGAGAATTCTTTCCAATAAGATTAAGGGTGAAGCAATACTGTCGGTTGTCATAGCTTCTCTTTGATAAGGTATTAGAAATGTTGGCTATAAGAAAATGAATCAAAAAATAAAAATGGCCCAAAAAACAAAATTATTGCCTTTGGAATATGAGAACATGTTTAGAGAATCCTAGAAAAGCAACTACAATCAACTGAAACAATAACTGCAATGAAATTGCAATAAATAAAAATCAATCATCAGCTTTTTTTTATTACCATTAAAATCCAATAGGAAGAGAGAGAGAGAGAGAAAGGGCATATTTAAAATCACTGCCAAAAGTATAAAATACTTGAGATTCTATTCATATACAATATGCAAGGGAATGATACAAATACAACTTCAAAATACTGTTTCAAAATGTTTTTCCAATTACATATTATTAAAGTTTTTTAGCATTCTTCCGCTTGCATATTTCTAAGTTACATATTTTTATACTACATTCTTTCCCCCCTTTCCCTTAGTGGCGAAAAATCTAATAAAAGTTCTACACACATAATATTCATTTTGTATATGAGGAATTAGGACTAAGGGAAAAGAAAGAAAACTAGAGATTTACAAAAAAAGTGAACACAGTACCCATTCCAATTGTGTGGTTTCTTGTTTCTTTGGTTTTTTCCTTCTGATAGAGATGGTATTGTCCATAACAGATCTCCCAGGGTGGTCTTAGATTTCTGAACTGCTGAGGGGAATTATGTTCATCATAGCTCAACAGCTGACAATGTTGTTGTTCATGTGTATAATGTTCTTGGTTCTGTTCCTTTGGCTCAGCATCAGTTCTGTCCTTCTCTAAAGTCTGACCAATCATGTTTTTTATAGAACACTAGTATTTCATAAGATTCACTCATCACAATATGTTCAGTCATTCCCCAATGGATAGGCATCCCCTCAGTTTCCAATTCTTTGCCACTATAAAAAGAGCTGCCATAAATATTTTTGACCATGTGAAACTTTTCCCATTTTTATGATTTCTTTTGGATATAGGTCTAGTACTGGTATTACCAGGTCAAAGGATATTGCTCTTTGGGAATAGTTCCACATTGTTCTCTAGAATGGTTGAATTGGTTCACAATTCCATCAACAATGCATAATTGTCCCAATCCTTTCACAACTTCTCCAACATTGATTATTTTCCCTTACAGTCATCGTGGTCAATCTGATAGATGTGAGGCGATACCTCATAGAGGCAATTTCTCTCATCAATAAGGATCTGGAGCATTTTTCAATATGATTATATAGAGCATAACTTTCTTCATTTGAAAACTGCCGATTCATATTCTTAGACCATTTTTCAATTGAGGAATGACCTAACTTTATAAATTTGATTCAATGCTATAGATAGATAGATAGATAGATAGATAGATAGATAGATAGATAGATAGATATAGATATATAGACCGATATAGAAAGATATGGATATGGATATAGATGATATAGATATAGATATAGATATAGATATAGATATAGATATAGATATAAATGATATAGATATAGATAGATAATAAATACATAATATATGTAATATATATATATATATATATATATATTTTAGAAATGAAACTTTTATCAGAACCCCTAGCTGTGTAAATTGTTTCCCAGCTTTCTGTTTTCTTTTTGACCTTGGCTCCATTAGTTTTCTTAGTATAAGGACTTTTGAATTTACTATAGTCAAACTCATTCATTTGGCATTTTATAATATAATCTATTTCAAAAGGAAGAATATTTCTTGTTCTGTTAATTGATCTATGGTATTTACTTGATGTCTAAATCCTGTACCCATTTTCACCTTATTTTGGTATAAGGTGTGAGATGTGAGTCTGCCTAGTTTTTGCCAAACTGTTTTCTAGTTTATAAAACACTATTAATGGAACTAAAAATAATACTAAATAGCTGGATAAATATTAATTTCATATAGGTACGCTGAACCAACAATATAGAAGTGGGAATTCCACCTAAAATCATATACTTATTTAGTGCCAAACCAATTAGAACACCAAAGGATAACTTTATTCTAGAAAATATATGGAAATTTATGTGGAATATAATACTTCTGATGATAAGTAATGATAATAATAGCATTGATAGAGTGCTTTGAGATTTGAAAAAAACTATTTACAAATATCTCATTTTATGCTCACAAAAGCCCTGTAAGATTAATATTGTCCCTATTTGCCAATGGGAGAACTGAAGCCTAGAAGTCAGTCAAACCTGGGTTCAGAACCTGCCTCCAACACACAGGCCATGTGACTCTTGTCCAGTGACATAATAGCTCAATGTTCTAGGATGCTCTCTAAGAGACACTAAGCTGTAAAAAAAGTCCTAATCTGCATTGGTAGAAGGTGTTTTTTGTATTTGGTATTTCCTCATCAATGAAATCAAGGATCTAGATCTTAGTCTTATCCCCTACAATGGGCTTCATTGCTATTATTCTGTCCTTTTTCATTTGTTTTTGACTCTTCATGATGCTTTTGGGGAATTCTTCAGCAAAGATATGAATAAATTGATCAAAAACATTCATAGCTCTTTTTGTAGTATCAAAGAATTGGAAATTGAGGGGATGCCCATCAGTTGGGAAATGACTGAACAAGTTATGGTATATGAAACTTATGGAATATTAGTACTCTATTTAAAAAAAATCATGAATGGTCAGACTTTAGAGAAGCATGGAACTGATGCTGAGCAAAAGGAACAGAACCAATCTCACTGGCAATTGGCCATGTTCTTCTCTACCTCATTTTTTAGATAAGGAACTGAGGCAAACAGGGTTGAGTGAGTTTCCTAGAGTTGTACAACTAGTATCTGAGATCAGTTTCAGATTCAGAAAGATGTATCTTCCTAAATTTAAACCTGTGATCTCTCTATTGTACCACCTAGCAGACAATCTTCATGAGTTGAGGACATTCTTCCAGTGAAAATACTCAGGTCAATGACTTCATGGCTGTGGTCATCAAAAAGGGTTATAAACTTGTGCATTGTCAATATACTCATTGTTGTGTTCTTCTTATATCTGAAAAAATTTCATTAGTTATTAAATATAGCTTAAAAGTATTTAACTCTCCTGATTTCCATCCTGGAATATAAACAGATTATATATTAGCATAAATTAAAGTAGAGATCTCAGCTAATAACCAGATTTACAAATTAGTGGAAAAGCTGATCCTGACAGTCTTTCCCAATTTGAGGAAATATATTTGCTTCCTTCAAATCCTTTCATCCTCTCTCTCCTAGAATGCTGAACATCTATTAGTCAGAGGGAATGATGTGACATATTTCACCCTAACTTCTGCAAGCTATAAAAACTTGTGGAAAACAAAGAAAAATCAATTACAGGATAGAGTCTACTTAGGTCCATCTGGGAGGCAATGTGATAGGTGTCTGGGTCACATGAAGAAAAAGAATATCTGGAAATGGGAGTGCATCAGAATATTGAATATTTCTTCAAAGGAAACCAATTGCTTTTTTGGAAAGATCAACAAATGGAACTTTTTTTTATCATTTCAACAGTTGCTAAAAATGAAAATAGCAACTTTAGTTATCTGGAAAATGTCATCCTATTTAGTTTCTGTCTTCAAGATTGAATTGGGGATAGTGGAATTTATTGGGAAAAAAATCATATATTTACTCGGTCCTTTCCTAATTTGTAACATGAGGGAGTAGAACTCAAAAATTTCCATATGTAAATTTCATAAATATGATGATTTTTAAAATTGTATATCTTCATGAAAAATATCTCTCCTAGTTAGTTTCTGTGTCTTAAGAAGACTCATACTTTGGGAAGATACTACACATTAGCATTCATTTCCTGCAAATCCAATTTATTCTATTTGCTAAATGGATTTGACCAGGTCATTTCCTGTTCAAGAATCTTTTGTGATTGTAATGGATCCAGATTCCTTCTGAATACTTTTCTAGCCTTTCTTCATGTTATTTTTCTTTATCTAACTTCACTAAGTTGCAGTCAAACAGTCGTGAGATTCCTCAAATATGGCACTTCATCTCTCTCTTCAAGGTTCAACTCATATTCTGCTACTTAAAGGATACTTTCCCTTAACACCTCTGTTACGATTGGGCTTAGCCAATCATAATATATTACACTTTCTTTTAGGTTTTTGCAAGGCAAGTGGGGTTAAGTGACTTGCCCAAGGCCACACAGCTAGGTCATTATTAAGTGTGTGAGACCGGATTTGAACTCAGGTACTCCTGACTCCAGGACCAGTGCTCTATCCACTGTGCCACCTAGCTGCCCCAATATATTACACTTTAAATATTGCACTACATTTGGTTATCACCATGTCCTATCCTCCCCAGGAATAAAAAACAATAGTTCTAATATTTCAGTAGCATTTACTAAATAACAGAAACCATGCTAACTATTTTTACAATTATTAGCTCTTTTAATCTTCACTATTATAAGAGACTGGCACTATTATTATCACTATTTTATAGAGAAGAAAACTAATGCAAGACATGGTCTAAATGATTTGTTCATGTCACAGAGCTACTAAGGGTTTGAAGCCAAATTTGAATTTAAGTCTTCTAGACTGCTAGCCCTAGTTTCTACCCACTGTCAACCTAGTTGCCCCAAAGAACATAAATTACTCAAGCAAGGGGATTGGCTCGCTCTCTCTCTCTCTCTCTCTCTCTCTCTCCTTGAATAATTTTTTGTTGTTGCATCATTTCATATCTTGCTTTTCATTTGGAATTGTTTCATTTTAAAGATGAGGAAACCAAGGCAAACAGGGTAGAGTGAATTGTTCAGAATCACATAGCTATTAAGTGCTAATTTTGAACTCAGAACAATGATCTTCCTGATTCCAAACTTCCTATCTTGAATATTGCCAGAGTTTTATAAATTAGTGTACTTTACTGTAATAAGTTCCTTGAAGGAAGGCAGGAATCTTTGTTTTTGCGTGGATGGTTGCTTTGTCATTCTGTTTCCATTATCTAATGCAATGACATGTATGTAGAAGACATTTAATAATTTCTTCATGGATTGGATTGAATTCAATTACTTAAGAACCAAACACAATATCTATGAAAACATTCTAATTCATATTATTTGTGAAAAATATATTATTTTAGCCAGGAAGATTAATGTGCTTAGTCTCAATGCTCTTAATTTGTTTAAGGGCAATGATTCATCTCTTAGAAATCTGAAGGCTCACCATTGATTTGCAAATATATATTTAATGCTGTTTGTTATCTTTAATCCTACCACAGGAGGTGACCATCTTCCTGATACACCCTATTGTTTCAGTTCCTGAGGTTGCCAGATCCCCACAGGAGACAAGGGAGGATAACTCCCCCTTCTCAGTACTTTTTAATATTCACTTACATTTTATTAGAATTATTGCCATGTTTAAAAATTAAATACTTTGTTTAAATATTAAAGTTCTCCATGCAATGATTTAAATGATAACAGGTTGGATTCTCTATTATGTGGGCATCCCACATTGCCCTTCTCAAAAATAGTCTTGCTTTTATATTGGATGGTTCCTAGAGGTAATAAGTTTATAAATTACATATAAAATAGGTAATGTAAATTCAGAATATTTACTCTTGAGTCCTGAATCTCTGGGTGAACTCTCCAATGTATTAGATCATCAGTGAAAGGTAAAAGTTAAACTAACAAGGATCCTTTTTAGAATTTGAGAAAGGTTAAGAAGTAATTGAAAAAATATTAGCTACAGACTAAATAATCTTAATTAGCTTCTAAATATCAAGGACCATATCTGTCAAATGTGGATGTCTGGTCCAATGAAAAGATGAGAGTTTGGGAATTAAGGAGCCAGGATTGTAGTATAAAACGTATATATTTCT
This sequence comes from Macrotis lagotis, assembly GCF_037893015.1. Taxonomy (NCBI): domain Eukaryota; kingdom Metazoa; phylum Chordata; class Mammalia; order Peramelemorphia; family Peramelidae; genus Macrotis; species Macrotis lagotis. The sequence continues at coordinate 18,605,353 of NC_133661.1, forward strand.
ACACACATGAAATTTTGGGGAATAGATTAAAATTATTCATATAGATAGATCTATATCAAATATATAGAGATATATTTGACGTCCATATGCTTTTATATGTATATATTATGTACATATTCAGATAGATGATAGATACCATGAGTTCATATGTGTGTTTGTGTGTGTGTGTGTGTGTGTGTGTGTGAGAGAGAGAGAGAGAGAGAGAGAGAGAGAGAGAGAGAGAGATGCATTGGTCTCTTGGCCAATTCTTCTGTCTTCAAGAAACTAATACCAAAATAACTTCCACATAAGTGACTCCATCTTAGATGAACTAAGCCGATACTCTCCTCCCATTATCTCTTTTTTTTCCCTTTGCTTATTTAATTGGAGCAGCATGTTTCCAATAGTTTCCACTACTAAAATTACATAAGAACAATTGTTAATAATAACAAAATATTCAATCTTAAATCAGGAGAATGCAGTTCTTATTTTATTGTATTTTTAACTAATTATTCTAAGGTCTTGCTCAAATAGCTCATTTTGGAGTAGGGATTATTTGGGATTCTTAAAGGTCATGCTCAAAGAATATAAATTCTGCTAGGTCCAAGTAACCTGAAAATGATTTGAGCATAGATCCAAGGAATGAACCACTTGCATTTGATGAAAAGACGAACTGTAGTGAGTGTGTAGAGCCACATTTTCTTCATTGGCCATATTTTTAGATAGACCCTTTCTTCACTCTATTCCAGAGGTCCAAACTCCCTTTAAAGAAGCGAGATAAAATCATCAAAAATATCCAACACATCAATCAAAGCTGATTTGTTATAAGCTTATATTGTTCTAGTACCTCATCTCTTCAAAGAAAGGAAAGAGAAATCTTGAAATCAGTTTAGGATGACTTGTGATCATGTGTTGTTAGACTGATATGGATGAAACTTCAGATCCTTAATTAACATGTTTAAAATTGTTTACTGTTACCTGTTTTCAATATTTACTTTTTCACTGAACCTCTTATTTCTTTGGTATAAGGATTACCTAAAGAGAAAATTTCCTTTGCCAGCACAGATGAGCACTTGCCCTGCATTTTATAGCCTTAGAAAATTTCCTGAGACAGAGAAGAATTATGGGGATTGGCCAGTCATAGAATGTGTCTAAATTTGGATTTGAATCAACCTTTTCCTGACTCCAAGGTTCAGCTCTTTTTAAATTTTACCATGTTATGCATACACACATATAGATTTATATTTATTCTTCATCTATAGTCCTACTTCAACTCTCCATGATGACATGGAGACAATCCTGTATTATTTCAACATAGGTCAAGCTTTGTTAGGAATTCCTGAACACAATGATGGGATCATTTGTCTGTAACAAACATTTAGCTTTGCTAAGTTTGGAGAGTCTCCTCACCAGATTAGCTATAAGAATGTTCAGGAAGATGCATGGTCCAATGGAACAAGGATAGATTTGGCATAAATGAGCCAAGACTGTGATAGACTACCTAGAAAGACCTAGTCAAGGCATAAAAACTCTCTGGGTTTCCATTATTCCACACTTTAAAATGAGGAACTTAGATTGTATTATCTCTGAATTTCCTTATAACTCTAATTCTATAAATTAGTGATGGATTTGTTTTTACTTCAAGAACTTGGGAAAAGGCAACTGTATTTGGGTTGACATTATTTATCAAAGGGCTTAAAATGTTTCTTCATTCATTTGTTCACTCATTCATTCATCAGCAGGGTATTTGTTTCTTTATCAATGACTAGAAACTATATATGGACAAAGTCACAGAGATTCCTAAAGCCTTAAAGGATAATCATTTTTGCAATTAGATACTGTTTTATTCTTCATTCCTTACACCAAAGCCTCATACAAAGCTTATGGAGGTGTGTATGTGTATATGTTGTTTCACTCAGCTCTTTCAACTCAAAAATCTATAGAGAATGAATTCTTTCAGTAGCAATGCAGCAAGTTAGTTGGCAGGAGAATGGTATAAGATGCCATGGAGGGATATACAGACAATTATAATAGACATCTAGTAAAAAGGGATTTTGAACTTATTTTCTGCTTCCTTGTTACCTTGGAGCAAAATAATTCCTATCAACATTTGAGTTCTGTATAATAAAAAAGAAAAGAAAGGTAGAAAAAGAACATAGAGAAAAGAGATACCTGTGGAATTATATAAATGTTTCAACTAAAGGAAGAAAGTATGCAATCAAAAATTTCCCTCCAAGTGTTTTTCAGCTTTAAGACTTAAGAGTTGTGGTCAGGATAATGACCATCATGTTAAATTTCTTCTTCAATCTGGGGGAGTGAGACTTTTGCCACCAAAAAAAAAAAAAAAAAAAAAACTATCCATCAGTTGACCTACAAGAAAAAGGAAGAAACATCTGGTAAGCTGAATTTAGGATGTTTTCACAGTTTCCATGGAGCCCTCCAGAGCTAAGCTGACACTTGGTACCAATTTGATCAGAGTCATTATAGAAATGAAGCCAATTTCACTGCACACTGCTTCCACATAGGTAAAATGTACAAAAATTCAATAACTTAGCTTAGGCAAATTGAGATGCATAAATCACAGAAAGTGCACACCAATCAGACAGTGGCATCCATCAATAAATGTATTTAAGGCAGCTCTTTTTATCTACCTGGAGAAAGTTAGAAGACTCCAAATGGAATGGAGAATACAACTCAGAGAATGGAGGAATGAAACAAAAAAGACCGGTTTTGTAGCTCTCCTGTTAAATAACGCTTCCTTAAGAGTATACATGTAGTCTAACCTAGTATTAGGCATTCAGAATTATCCTCTCACCCATCCTTAGCTTCCTACTTTTCCTTCTTTCAGGTAGGAATAGCCTAATTAAAATAGTTCCAGAAAGAATCCAGAGCACTTGAGTGCCTCTAGACAGCCCTCTCATGGCACATGAATGGAGACAATGATAGGTAACACCATAGAAAGGCAGTGTAGTACAGAGGTGAGTGAGCTGCACCTTAGTAACAAGTTGGTATACCCCCATTTGGAGTATCTGAGTTAGCAGTAGGGTTTGGAAAAATAAAAACAATGGTAACAATATTAATAGTGGATATTTATGTAATACTTGAAAGTTCACAAACCATTTATTCATGTGAGCTTAGTTGGACCTCCTTCATTCATTGATTCAGTAAGCATTTATTTATAACCTATAAGTTAAAAAGCTCAACAAAAATGATATAATCCACCAAACAGCTGCAAATAATCCTTAGTCACACTAAACAGATAGAACTATGTTATGATGGAAAAATCCAGTGAGTTTGGAGTCAAGGCATAAGGGTTTGAATCCAAGTTGTGTAATTTGCTCCCTAAATGACCATGGACAGGTCCTTTCATACCTCTGGGTTTCTACTTCCCCATCTACTAAATGAAAGGATTTGGGTGGTGACCTTAGGGTGTCATCAAATCAATGATGCTATCACTCTCCCAGAACAGATTGTCAGTCCTATGAAGGCAGGGACTGTGTCATTTTCTTCCTTCATTTCTGTATGCCAGAAACTAAAACACTACCTTACACAGAATACCCGATGAGTTAATGTTTATGGAATCAAAGCAGCTTAAATATTTGATTCTTTGCATCTTAAGGAAGCAGAGTCACCTGTGAATTTAGTTCCAGATTCATCTGATTGTAGTTTCTTAGAGTCTGATAGAGATACTACCCCTCTTCAGGCAACATGGTAGTGTAGAGGACAGAGAGCTTGGTTTGGAATCAAGAGTCCCCAAATTAAAATCCAGTCTCAGACACTTACTAGCTGGATGATTGGACAAATTCCTTAACCTCTATCTGACTCCATTTCTAAAATAACATCTAACAGAATCATGAGGATTGGGTGAGATAGTAATTGTAAAGTATTTAGCACATTGGTTTGCAAATGGGAAGTTCACAGTAAATTAGAATGTGCATGAGTGGTATTTGAGCCCAGGCCTTTCTGATTTCAAGTCGAACATTATTCATTAAATCCCAGGTATGTGTACATTTGTATGTGCAAATAAATTCTTGTAGAGACATGGAAGAATTTGACTAAATTCTTATTTCCCTCACCAAATGGGAAGGATTTTTTCCTCTCCGCAAAGGTTAAATATTTTATGATGAGAGTTAGGAGCAATGGAGGTAGGGAAGGTAATAAGTATTTATGTAGTAAGAGCATTGCTCACTAATATTTAATGTGTAATCCACGTGTTGGTAGGACAACAAATCCCCTGCAGCCTGAGTTTAGAGAAGCACAAGATCCTTCAATTCTAACTATGGAATTTTCAAGATCAACTATCACATTTTTACTGAGGTTAAAGTGCAAATGAGCCACTCTGCCATATTGGATTCAAAGCCACTAAGACCTGGGTTCAAGTCTTGCTCCTTTTACTTACTACCAAGGTGACTGGGGTCAAGATACTGAATCAAAAAACTAATGAGCAAATATTTATTAAATATCTATTATATGTCATATACCATTCTAGTTTCTAAAGATAAAAAGAAAAAATGAAACTGTCTTTTTCCTTAGGTTCCTTTGTATCAGGTGAAACAAAGCTTATATGTCTGTAAATACATAAATACATTGCATATATATATATATGAACTGAAGGCAGGAGTTCCCAGAAGCTCTCCCCCAGAAAACTCAAAATGCCATAAAATTATGACTCTAACCAAATTCTAGAGTAGCAGATGCCACAGAAAGACTGAGTGAAGCAATTTTTTGACCCAAAACAAATGGGAAGATCCACAGCAAAGGTCTATTCCACCAGGAACTGAGTTGGAAAGAGCCACAGCACATCTCAGGCTGTAGCCTTCATGCTGCAACAAACCAGATCCAGCCTTCCAGGAACAGCCCAGGGGGCACCCTCTGGGGGCATCTAGGTCCTTGGCAACAGGAGTCTTTTCCAGACCTTTCAAGCAAGGGATCTCCAAGGACAACTTGTAAGGTCAGTAGGAAAACTTTGCCGCACCAGAGGGAACACAGAGCACAGACCAGTGCAGGACTCAGTGCAGACCTGGCCCCAGGAACCCACAGAGCTTCTCAGAAGTTGCTTTCAGAATACTCAGCCCACAGACAGTAAGGACATTGGGAGAGACAGCAGTGACCTCTCCCTGAGGCAGGACTCTGTTGTATGTCCACACTCAGATCCAGGGTCCAGTCTGGGCCCCCAAACTACCATAGCAGAGCAAGGATCCTCCTCACAGCTCTAGGGCAGGAGATGGCCTTGTGGTCATCCACAGACCAGAGCAAAGGCCAGGAGAGCAGTTAGAGTCTCTCATGAGACCTTGAAGGAAATAAGGTCCCAGGGGATCCCCAAAAAACTGCAAAGTTTTGGAAGTGCATTAAAATCAGGTCATAGTTGGGGAAATGAGTAAACAACAGGAAAAATAGATCTGACCATAGAAAATTAATTTTGTCCCATGGAGGATAAAAACATATACTAAGATGATGACAAAGTTTAAGCTTCCATATCCAAAACCTCCAAGAAAAATAGGAATTGGTCTCAGGCTATGTAAGAACTCAAAAAATACTTTGAAAAGCAAGTAAGAGAGGAAAAATTTGGAAGGTAACTGAAAGCAATGCAGGAAAATCTTGAAAACAAAATGGGGGGGGTGGAGCAAAGATGGTAGCATGCACGCAGGTATTGCTGGAAACTTGTTCTCCAAAAATCTCCCAAAAAATCAAATTATGACTAGCCAAAATTTAGGGAGGTAGAACCCACAGAAAGACTTAGGCATACAATTTCCTAGTTCAAGACAACTTAGAAATGCAACAGGAAAGATATGTTTCCCTGGGACTGGGTGTTAGAAAGAGCTACAGCCACAGAGCAACATAGCCAGGCCAGGCAGCTGGGACAGTGGTAGAGGGGTCAGTTTCCAGACCTCTTGACGCAGAGACAGCTGGAAGAAGAGGTGAGAGAATTCTACCACATCAGAGTGGAGTGCGAACCTCAGAGTCCCCCCTGCTGTGAGAACCTGCAGTGGGAATTGGGGAAGCCAACAAGCACTTCCAGAATACCAGCCCACAAATGGTAAGGGGATCGGGGGGAGACAGCAGAGTTCTCTCTGCTCTCCCTGGGGCAGGATTCAGCTGTTTGCCCACACTCAGATACAAGTTATAGTGTGGGCCCCCATGCTACTATAGAAGAGCAAGGACCCTCCTCACAGCTTCAGGGCAGAGGCGGGGCCTGTGGTCATTCACATCCTAGAGCATAGGCAGGAGAGCAGTCAGAGCATCTCATAAGACCCTGGAGGAATTAAGGTCCATGTGGGGTGCTCCAAAAAACTCCCAAAAGCATTGGAAGTGCAGTAAATCAGTCATAGACTGAGAAAATGAGCAAACAATAGAAAAAGAATTACCTGACCATAGAAAATTACTTTGGTGTCATGGAAGATAAAAAAAAATACTTAGTTGAAATGTCTGTATCTAAAGCCTCCACAAGAAATAGGAAATAGGCTCAGGCTATGGATGAGCTCAGAAAAGACTCAGTAATGGAAATAAGGGAGGTAGAGGAAAAAATGGGAGGAGAAATAAGAGCAATGCAGATAAAACATGAAAACTAAGTCAAAAGCTTGTTGAAAGCAATACAAAATAAGACTGAAGAAAATAACATATTAAAAATCAGTGTAGGCCAAAAGAAAAAAAAACAACAAAAAAGGCAAATGAGAAGAATGCCTTAAAAAGCAGAATTGGTCAGCTGGTAAAAGAGATAAAAAAGCTCTCAAAAGAAAATAATTCCTTCAAATGAAGAATGGAACTAAAGGAAGTCAATGACTTTGTGAGAAATCAGGAAAAAATAAAACCATATCAAAAAATCAGAAGAAAATGTGAAATATCTCATTGGAAAACCAACTGACCTCAAAAACATCCAGAAGAAATAATTTAAAAATTACTGTGATACCTGAAAGTTTTAACCAAGAAAATACCCTAGACTTTTTCCAGAATTAATACAGCAAAATTTCCCTGATATCCTAGAAGCTGAGGGCAAAATAGAAATTAAGGGGATTTACTGAACATCTCCTGGAAGAGATACCAAAGCAAAAACTCCCAAGAATATTATAACCAAATTTCAAAACTCCCTTGTCAAAAAGAAAATATTATAAATTGTCAGAAACAAACAATTTGACTACTATGGCTCTATAGTCGGTATTATGCAGGATCTGACAGCATCTACATTAAGGGCTCATAGGGCTTGGAATATGACATTGCAGAAGGCAAAAGATCTTGTTTACAACTGAGAATCAACTACCCAGCAAAACTGAACATCCTCTTTCAGGGGAAAAGATGGACTTTCAGTGAAACAGGGGAATTTCAAACTTTCCTATTGGAACAACCAGAGTTGAACATAAAGTTTGATCAAGTGAAGCATAGAGAGGGCAGTCAAGAAGTATCAATTATGAGGGACTTATGTTGAACTGTTTGTATTTCTGCATGGGAAGAAGATACTGATAACTCATATGAACTTCCTCATTCATAAGAGTAGTTAGAAGGAATATACATACATATATATATATATATATATATATATATATATATAAAATGAATATAATTGTATAAAACAGTATAAAGATGGAGTCAATGGGTGATAAAAGAAAGTCCTGGAAGAGAAGGGAAAGGAAGAAGGGGCTAAGAAATTTCATATAAGAATCAAGAAAAAGCTTTTTCAATGGAGTTTAATTGGGGAATACAAGAGGGAAATGACTGAGCTTTCATTCTCATGAGAAATGTCTCAGAGAGGAAATAACATGCACACTTAATAGGGTATAGAAATCTATCTTACCCTAGAGAAAAATGAGAGGAAACGGACGAGACAAGGGGGAATGAGGGGGAGAAGGGAAGAGAGGGAAGATCATGGGAGAGGGTACTCAGATACAACACACTTCTGAGCAGGGACAGGTTGAAAGGAGAGAGAGAATAGACTAAATGAGATGGTGGAGGAATAGAGTGGAGGGGGAAAATATCTAGTAATAGCAACTATGGGAAAAATAGTCAAGTAACTTCTTTGGTGGACTAATGATAAAAAAGCAACTCATCTCAGAGACAGAGCCATTAGAATCTGAACACAAATTGAAGTACACTTTTTTTTCTTTTCTCTCACAAGATTTTTTCTTATTCTCACAAGATTATTGTAATAATATAAAATAAATAAACAAAAAAGAAAAAAAATTAGCAGCTTGATGAAGGAGATACAAAAAAATCCAAAGATAAGAGCATGTTAGAAACCAGCTAAGGTCAAATGGAAAAAGCATGACAATAGGTCAATGAGGAGAAGAATGCCTTAAAGGGCAGAATTGGCTGAATGGAAAAGGAGATAAAAAGCACTCTGAAGACAATAACTCCTTCAAATAAAGAATGGAGTTAAGGGAAGCTGATGACTTTGTGAGAAATCAAGAAAACAATAAAATAAAACCAAAAGAATGAAAAAAACTAGAAGGAAATGTGAAATATCTCAATGAAAAAACAACTTACTGAAAAATGGACCCAGAAGAGATAATTTAAAAAATTATTGAGCTATCTGAATGTCATGACCAGAAAAAGATCCTAGACTTCATTTTTTCAAGAAATAATCTAGCAAAATTCCCTGAGATCCTAGAAGCAGAGGATAAAATAGAAATTGAGTGAATCTCTCAATCACTTCCTGAAGGAGATCACCTGGATCACCAGATACTCCCTGGAATATTATAGCCAAATTCCAGATCTTCCAAGTCAAAGAGAAATATACAACAAGCTTCCAGAAAGAAACAATTCAATTACCATGGCTCAGTAGTCAGAATTACACAGTATCTGGCAGCATCTACATTAAGGACTCATAGGGCTTAGAATATGATATTCCAGAAGGTAAAAGAGCTTGGTTTACAACTGAGCATCAACTACCCAGAAAAACTGAACATCCTCTTTCAGGGAAAAAAAAAAGATGTGCATGCAATAAAATAGGGGACTTTCAAAATTTCCTGAAGAAGAAAAACAGAGTTGAACAGAAAATTTGATCTTCAAGTATAGGACTCAGATGAAGCATAAAAGTAGTAGACAGGAAGGGCAAATTAAGAGGGAATTAATGATTTTGAACTGTGAGCATTTCTGCATGGGAAAATCATAGTAATAATTCATATGAACCTTCTCATTTATTAGACCATTAAAAGAAACATATGTAGACAAGGAACAAGAGGGAGTTAAATATAGAGGTATAATGTAAAGATGAAGTCAGTGGGAGAGAAAGGGAAGGAGAGGCAGAATGGGTTAGGATATTCCACATAAAAGAGTCAAGCAAAAGCTTTTGCAATGAGGTTGAAGTGGTAAGGTGAGTGGGAACGAATTGAGCCTTCATTCTCTTTGGAAGTGGTTCAAAGAGGAAATACCATACACATTAAATAGGGCATGGAAATCTATCTTACCCTAGAGGAAAAAAGAGAGGAAAGGGGTGGGAGAAAGGAAATGCAGAGTTAGGTGATAGAAGAGAGGAAAGATCAATTTGGAGAAGATAATCAGATACAGCAACCTTTTGAGGAGGGACAGGATGAAAGTAGAGAGAGAATAGAACAAATGGGAGTGGAGTGGAATAGAATGATACAGTAAACATTAGCAACTGTGGGAACAAATATTGAAACAACTTCTCTGATGGATTTATGATAAAGAATGCAACCCATCCCAGAGACAGTGGATGGTATCTGAAAACACAGACTGAAATACACTTTTTTTTCTCTCACTTAATTTTTCTTGAGGTCTCTCTATCTTTTGGGGGGGAATTATGTTTACTTTCACAACAATATTATTGTAGTAATGAGAAAATAAATAAATAAATAAATCATGCAAGGTTAAAAAAAATAAAAGAAAATTAAGTGCAAACATTATTATCTGCCAGGTATTGTAACTGAAAGTATAAGGAGAGGCAAAAAAATAGTCTCTGCTCTCAAGAAACTCTCAGTTTCATGGAGGAGACATCTTGTGAATAACTATATCCAACTAAAGTCTAGAGAAAATTTGGGGGGGGGGGGAGAATACTCAGAGGCGAGACATTATTGCTGAGAGGGTGCCAATTGAAATGGCACCAACTGGGCGTTGGAGTATGCTGTTTGAACACACAGAACTCATAAAGAATGTGGGTGGGAGGATGAATAAAAAATAATGACTGAAAAGGTCAGAAGCAACCAGATTATGCAAGGTTTTCAAAGGTTTTCAAAGCCAAACAGAAGATTGTATATTTGATACTGGAATGAGTAGGGAGCCACTGAAGTCTTTGATTAAGGGAGTGAAATGATCTGATTTGCAGTGTGGGAAAATCAATTTGACAAATGAGTGAAGGATGAACTGGACTGAGGAGACACAAGGTAGAGAGGTCAACCAGAAGGTTACTGCAATAGTTCAGGAATGAGAGGGTAAGACCTTCATCAGGAAATTGGCAATCAGAGTAGAAAAAGTGAGAGAGGTTGCCAAGGCATTTGATAACAGATTTTATATGTTAGGAGGAGAGGAGTAAGACTCAACTTCTCTGTTTTCTCATATCAAATGATGATTCAATCTTGAGGAACTGATGTTTATTCCCCTCAGGGACTTTCTTGATTTTATGTATGTTGTTAGATGAGATTCAGTCTTAAGGGAACCTGGATCTGATGACAGGGGTTAAGCTCCCTTTTCTCCTATTTATTAACTGGATTAAGCCCCTCCATCTTGGGGTCCTCAGAAAGTGGATATAGAAAAGAGAATTGAGTCTACAGCATGAATTACATATGAAATGGGTCATTTATTCCTACACACACAAGCAATATAAAAGACCGAGAAATAAATATTAAGAGCACATGATTCAATTAGAACTTTTAAGTACTGATACTTAAACCTGAGAGAAGATAAGGCAGTGTCCAGTGTCATTGATTAAGCAGTCAACATTTCGCCTTGGTTCTGCACTACATAAACAATCCTCAGTCCATGACTATTGAAAACATGGCCAGGTTTGATCAACCTTTATGTCAGTGACTGCCCTTTCTGTTAGAGAAGAGTCCCTTGGCACCATCAGTTTATATCACCATCAATATTCTAATAGTTTCTGTCACTATTGGGTATTTATCAAGGTTGCAACTCAGGAAATGAAGCCATAAAAGAAGCCATTCAAACCCAAACCCAGGGACATCCATGTAAGACATATGCTAAATGTCATATGGAGGTCAGAATTGAGGAATGGTTTCAGTTGTTCCTACCATGCAAATGTGGGAAATACATAGTAGCAAATATATGGTAGCTCAAAACTGTCCTGGCCTCTGGGCAGTTAGAATGAAAAAGAGTGAACAGGTAAGTCATTGACTTTTATCCACCATCTAAGTGTCCTCAAATTTTATGACCCTGAAAAAGTAATCATAAATGTCCAGAATGAGACCTCTTCCCAAAGAAAAGCTTCCATGGAATTACCAATAACCAGGAATGGTGACCTTGAGTTTTCTCCTTGCTTTTTTTGGATGATTCCCACTACACATATAATGATTTTTGGTGGGGTGGACACCAATAATGAAGGGACCCAATGAAAATATTCATGCAAAACATATCACTTAAACAGAGTATTAAAGAAAATGTCCATTTGTAAGAGGAAGAGATAAGGTGGAAGCACATTCTAGGAACAAGAGAGAGCTAGTGAATGGAAAAGCATAGAGATGCAAGACTGAGTATTACATGCATAGAGATCCATATAGGAGAGGAGCACCATCAAATTATCCAGAGAATATGAGAGATTTTGAAAACTAAACAAGTAAACAATTGAGATTACATTTTATCCTAGAGATAATGAGTGACCACTTAAATCTATTTAACAGAACAGTGGCACAATCAGATCTGTATTTTTAAAAAAGCATTTGGACAGTTATATGGATGAAGGATTGGAAAAGAGAGAAAATGCCTACATATCTATTAAGAAAACTTCAATATTAAGAGTTTCCCAGGCTGACAAAAATTACAATTCTATCACATATCTTAATATCTTGGATTGAATGAAGTTGATAGAATTCAGGGAAAAAAAGAATTTGTATCATTCATCTTTGATTAAAAAGCATGGTAAGCACAACAGCTTGAGGCCAAGCCTGGGATTCACAAAGGTCTGGGTTCTAGTTCCTCCACTAAGAGATATTAGGTGGAATCCTTATGTCAGTTATTTTATCTCTTAATTTCCTAGGTAACTCATCAAGACTTTCACTTATAAATCACTTGCAACTGCACCATTGAAAGATGTTCCCAAACCAAGATTGCTTTTAGGGTTATAATAAAAGGTCTGGAACAAAAAAAAATCTAATTAATGTAAAGAATTTTGCTATGTTCATTCCTATAGCAAGAGAGTATTCAGGTTTACTTTAGTACGTTTTGTGTATTGAATAATTAAAATCAATTAATACTAAAATCAATGAATGTGGTGACACAGAATATGCAAGACAAGAGAAAAGAGGCCAACTCTTATCCATTCCAATCTGACCACATGGCTGAGTTGAATTCATTGAAATGACCCACAATTAATGGGGGACAGACAGGGAGGAGTGAGGTGAAACTAAGTATCAGAGGTCTTTGGTTCATGATTTCTGAGCAGATTTAATAAATGGAATTGAGCATTTTTCTCAGTTTTGTAATTCTGTTTCATTGGTCTTTTAATGATATAATTTAATCAATGAAAAAAATTTCTGGAAGGTTACATTACCCTTTGTTTTTATAGTGTAACACACTCTGCTTAAACCAGAGAAATTGTCATTCGCTTATGCCCAATTGAGTCTGCCAATGGATTAGGACTCTTTTGCATTATCAATGTTCAGATGAAGCACTCTATACAAAAACTCACAGTGCCAGTCATTAAGCATTTTACATTGAAATTTTCTGCTTGGAATATTTGGACAATAAGAGTCTCACTATGTGGAGAAAATGCAAATTTTAATTTAATTTTGTTTTTAATTGATATTCTTTTAGTGATTATTTCAAAAAGTCAAATATTAACTTAATCATCTCTCTTTCCCCTCTTAACAACAACCAGCCAAAGAATGACTGAGAGGAGGGACCATTGATCTAAGAGGCAGAAGAAATTATCTAGACTGACCTCTCATAAAGGAGGGACCCTAAGGATGAGAAGATAAAGAGCCTTTTCAAGGACATATCTAAAAAGTGAGAGAACTGATATGTTAACATGGGCATTTCCTCAGTGGAAAATTGCCTCCAGTTCTTTCCAGAATGCTCTCTGTGATTGTGGTGTTATTAGAGGCAGGTAATGAGAGAGGTGAAGATACTAAGAGGAAACCATTAATAATATGCTAACTAAAGAAAAGTTGAAGAATGGAAGAAAGAAAGAAAGAAAGAAAGAAAGAAAGAAAGAAAGAAAGAAAGAAAGAAAGAAAGAAAGAAAGAAAGGAAGGAAGGAAGGAAGGAAGGAAGGAAGGAAGGAAGGAAGGAAGGAAGGAAGGAAGGAAGGAAGGAAGGAAGGAAGGAAGGAAGGAAGGAAGGAAGAAAGAAAGAAAGAAAGAAAGAAAGAAAGAAAGAAAGAAAGAAAGAAAGAAAGAAAGAAAGAAAGAAAGAAAGAAATTTATTCCAGTTTTCGAATTTTTCAACTTGGAGACACCATTGAGTTCATTTTATGGACAAATGGAAACTCCAAATTCAACAAAATATTTATAGCAGTATTTTTGTAATAGGCAAAAAATGGAAATAAAGTAGATGCCCATTGATGGAAAAATGACTAAACAAGTTGTGCTATATAGACTGTATCTCTGCCATAAGAAAGTATGAAGCTTTCTTAAGATGGTAGAGACTCAGCCAAGCTCTCCTCAAACCACTCTCCATACCTTTAAATAATGACTTTAATCAAATTCTAGAGTGGCAGAAGCCCCCAAAAAGATTAAGGGAAATGATTTTTCCAGTCAGTTATAAATTATATATTATATTGTATAATATATCAATTTTTGGAGGTGATTGAAAGTGGTTTACCCCTTTTCCTACCCTTTTCCAATCCGTCATATGGGAAGAGTTTATTGCACCAGGGTTAGTAAAGAAACTTAGTGTAGCCTAGACCAAACCCTAGTGAATCAGCTCCAGTCTCCAGGAACAGACATGGCGTGACTGGGTCAGCAGCAGCGGGGGTGATTTCCAGGACTCTCAGCCCTGGGATTGCCAAGAACAACTTATAAGGTCAGCGTTCCAACTCTGCCATACAGAGGTGAGAGATGCAGACCAGAGATGTAGTGCAAACCTGACCACTTTGGACCAGGAGAACATCTTGGTAGCCACTTCAGGAGCACCAGGAACAGTAAAGGGGTCAGGGAGATTGCAGTGGTCTCTTTACTATCACTGAGGTGGAACTCTGTTACTTTTCCCATAGTCAGATCTGGGTCACAGTCTGGGATCCCCAGTCTCATGAAAAGGAGTAAAACAATGGAGCTTATAGCCTTGGCAGAGTCAAAGACTATCCTCACAATTCCAGGGCAGAGGGAAAGTGCTTGTGATCACCCATAAACAAGAGCATGGGTCAGGTGAACAGTCATAACCTCTCATAAGACCTCGAAGGAACTGAAAATTTGCAGTTCTCTGAAGGTATCTCAGAAAACAGTTGCAAACAATCCAAAAACTTGGGACAGTGGGTCCTCCACCCTGAAGCAGTCTCACCTTAACAAGGAGTTAAAATCAAATCATAGCCTGGGGAAATGACCAAACAACAGAAGGAAAAAATGCAACCCTAGACATTTACTTTGGTCATATGGAAGAACAAGATACACACTCAGAAGATAACAAAGTCAAAGCTTGTGCATCCTAAGTCACCTATAAAAATATGATTTGGTCTTAGGCTATGAAAAACTCAAAAAAGAGTTAGAAAATCAAGTAATGAAGGTAGAGGAAAACTTGGGAAGAGAAATGAGAGAAATTCTGGAAAATCATGAAAACTGAATCTGCAGCTTGGTGATGGAAAGCCAAAAAAAAAAAAATATGAAGAAAATGATATCTTAAAAACCAGATGGGCCAAATGAATAAAGTGGATCAAACGGCCAATGAGAAGAAGAATGTGTTAAAAAGAAGAATTGGACAAATGGAAAAGGAGATAAAAAAAGTCCTCTAAAGGAAATAATTCCTTTCAGTATAGAATGGAACAATGAGAAATTGATGACCGTGAGAAATCAAGCAACAAGAAATGATGAATTGATATAGAGTGAAATAAGTCAACCAGGAAAACAATATATAAAACAGGTACAATAAAATAGATAAAAATAACAACAAAACAATAAAAAATAAATGCTGCAAAATAATCAACAAACTTTTTCCCAGGGAAAAAAACAAGATGAGAGGGAATACGGCTTCTGTGAAAGTAAGGTACTTGGAGAGTAGGGAACTCCATAAACTGCCAGGATCTCTGTATATATTGTTTACTTTGACTAAACTGGATTTTTTTCTTCTTCCTTTTTTTAGTTTTTACAAGGCAATGGGGTTAAGTGACTTGCTCAAGTCACTTAGTGACAGCTAGGTAATTATTAAGTGTCTGAGGCTGGATTTGAACTCGGGTCCTCCTGACTCCAGGACCAACGTTCTATCCACTGTGCTACCTAGCTGTACTTTTTTCTCTTCTTTTAAAAAAAATGTATGATACAGTGAATTTTCTTTGAGAGGAACAAGAAAGTTGAGAAATAGAGGTCCTGTAAAACTAAATCTATCATTGCATATGATATACATAAACATATATAGCTATCATATACATATGATATACATACATGAACATATATGCATACATGTCATCAATATAGCATCTCCTCTTGAGCCACTTGGCATCAACTCACATTCTCCTTTATGCTCAGGTCTACAGAGATTTCCTCCTACTGATACTCTCTAGGATCCAAAGGAGCTGGGTCTCCATTACTGTGTACAATGAGCACTCATCATTTATTCCCAATTATAAATTACTCTGCCAGACAAAATGAGGTTTTAGCAAAGGGTATTAACTGAGATTATAAGTAAAAGGAATTGTTGTAAAACTATTCCTGTTCTCAAATCAGGGGCACTTCAGTCATGTCTGCCTTCTTGTGAACCCACTTGGGATTTTCTTGGCAAAGAAACTGGAGTGGGTTGCTATTTTCTTCCCCCAAAGCATAAGCATGCTCTCCTCCAGATATCCAAGGCGCTCATTTCTATTTAAAGATTTTTAAGTTAATTTTCAAAAAACTCTAAGCAAATACATATTCTCCAGTCCTGGTCTGATGCGCTCTATGCCTGACCAAGAGCTCATCCTTTCCATTTTTAATCAAAGAATTCAAATCTTACTCTCAGGAACCACATCCACCTACCTCTGGGATCTAACTTTCTAAAAGCCTTTGTTTTTGTTCTGCTTGGTTAAACGTTAATCTGTTATTGGAAGAATTTGATAATTGCAGAAAGAAGGGTAGAAAAGGGGGTAAACCACTTTCAATCACCTCCAAAAAATTGAGCAGAAAAGGAAGGTCAATGCCAAGGAGAAGACAACATTGCTATTTTGTGATTTTTATCCTTCTGAAGTTCAAGTCTTGGGGGTTGGGGGTGGATCTTTAACTTACATCAGCTTGATCTGCTGTCAGGGGAAAATTCCTGTCAAGTGCAGGTGTGCACCCCTGGAAATTGTCAAACATATAAATAAGAGTATGATTATTCCCGTGCAGGGAAGGTTTCTGCACTCTGGAAAAGGCTTTGCTTCACAACAGGCTTCTTTAATGGGATGTGAGACTGATGACATCTTTTCAGGTACAAGTAAAATGAGGAGACCTCAGTGGTCTTTTCCAACTCTGTAACTTCATGCTCATGTAAAATGGCAGCCTTCACTAAGTATATTTAACAATGGTCTCCACATTGCTCCCAACACTAATGTCTTCCTTAATTTTGCTGGACTGTATGTGTTTGTCATATATCATCAAATTTAAATTTCAGGGAGTTACTCGAATTCCCTATGAGCTTCTGAAGAGTAAGAAAACTTTGGGAAGAAGGAAAACAACTACCTCTCTTTCTCATATGGCACACTCATGAACCTTTCCCTCTCTCTCATGCAGATATGTGGTACAGTGGTGGAGCAAGGACTCAAGAAGACTGGAGTTCAAATCCTGCCTCAGACATTTACCAGTTGTCTGACCCTAGGAAAGTTCCTACATCTAATTCAGTCACTATTTTCTCAAATTAGAAAATGGTAGAGTTGGACTCAATGACCTCTAAGATTCCTTCCAGTCTAAAATGTTGATCCATTGTGTTCCCAGTATCTCTATTTACTAAGCTCTTTATCTTTAAGGTTCTTGAGAGCAAGCACTGGTTTTTGTCTTTCTTTGTATTACCAGCATTTAGCACAGAATCTGATCTAGAGTACTTGTATATTAAATGTTTTTGAACTTGAATTCCTCACCTTTTCCTCCATTGTGTCTCTATGTCATTTTATTTCTAAGGGTTGGAATGATCCATTCAATATACTGTGCAACATTTTTTTCTTCAGTTTTCCAAAGTCAGATTAAGCACTCTCGTTGTAACTTTTCTCCACAAAATTCCACTTCTACTCTTAGGGACTCTTCTCTGGATTTCAGACATTTGGTACAAGAGTGGTATCTGTTCTGTTAATGGATCAAAGAAGATCTGAGTGCTGGATTACTGATCAGTTGGACTGATTCGGGGATTTGTTTCTAAAAAAGTACTTTTTTTTAGGTTTTTGCAAGGCAAATGGGGTTAAGTGGCTTTCCCAAGGCCACAAGGCTAGGTAATTATTAAGTGCCTGAAGCCGGATTTGAACCCAGGTACTCCTGACTCAAGGGCTGGTGCTTTATCCACTGTACCACTTAGTCGCCCCGAGAAGTACTTTATTAAAAAAATGATTATTATTGGGGAAATTAGGTGGCTGGATAGAGCACTGGCCCTGGAGTCATGAGGGAGGACATGAGTTCAAATTTGACCTCAGACATTCAATGCTTATTTAGCTGTGTGACTGTGGGCAAGTCAATTAACCCCATTGTCTTGTAAAAAAGAAAAAAAATGACCATTGCCATTTCTGGAGCAGATGATCAAAAAGATGAAGAAATGGAAAGGTATGTCCTGGTGTCAGGATGTACCCTTGCTCGTTGACTTGTGTGACAAAAAGCATACCCAGTGATAAATGTAGGGTTTGAATCCCAACTTGGATAATTGGGATCTTGGCAAATCTTTGAACCTCTTTTGCAGTGGTTTCTTCAGGTTTTTCATGGAAATGGTGATACTTCTAGCACATATATCACAATTTGAGGTTGGGAATCAAATGACACAATGGATTTAAAATATCTTTGCTTATTCCAACATGCAGAATCATTCTGGTGGTCACATTTATCACTTGGTATTTATTTCCCTTGAGGCTCACAAGAAGCCTGTAACACAGATGTTCTTCCCATCTCCCTGGAAGAGGCTAGGATCTGCATTTAGAAGAAATATTGCAATTCAAATATTTCACATAATTAAAGGCCTGATTCATACAACTAAGAATATTCAATTTGATTCTCTTTTTTGATTTCACAGACTGAAACCCTGTGTCAGGGAAGCAGGAGAGAAAAGCATCCTTGCTTGGGTACAAACTTTCTTTCTTCCCAGATGGTCTCTAAGCATACTGACCTACCAGCTGGACATTTTCACATACACATTTGTGCATATGACCCTATACTCAAATTTTTGAGTGTGTATATGTGTATGTATGTTAACATACACACATGTGGATAGATAGATAGATAGATAGATATCCTAAATGTGTATGTAAAAATGTATAATGTGCATTTATGGGTATGTCTGGTATATATGTGGGTATAACATATGCATAAATGTATACAGGTACATGTATAAAATTGCAAGTATATTGTGTCAATTAATGAGATTATGTGACCTTTTATATTTGGGTCACATACATATTTTAATTAGATGGTGCAGTGCCTACAGGACCAGACCTGAAGTCAAGAATACTCATCTCTCTTAGTTCAAATCTAACCTCATACTTATATAACCCTAGAAAAGGCACTTAACCATTTTGCCTCAGCTTTCGCATGTTTAAAATGAACTGGAGAAGAAAATGGCAAACCACTCTATTTCTTTGACCAAAAAATCCCTAATGGAATCATGAAGAAGAACACAACTGGACAATACATTTTGAGCTTTTTCTGTTATGTGATATAAAGTATTAACTAAATGAATTTTTGCCAAACTTCTTTCCAATTTTTCCATCCATTCTTAGCAAAAAAAAAAAAAACTGTTCTGCTTATAGTTTAAATACTTGCCCATATAAAACAGAATTCTCTATCTGGTGACATTGGGGTCTTGCTTATCTACTCTGGTCCACTGTATTATTTATCTATTTTTAATCTCTATTTAAAAGTAGGAATACTTACTGCTTTATTCTATGCCTGAAAGCAATTGAGTTTTTAAAAGATCATTTTGTTCTTATGCCCTTCATATGCTTTGAATTTCATTAATTTGATATTATGTATAGAACGTTGACCCTATACTCAAGAAGAAATGAGTCTACCTCCAAACTCAGAAACATGGTAGCTATGTAACACTTGGCAAGTCCCCTGTCTCAGTATCTTCATGTGTAAAACGGGAATGATAATGGCATCACCTCCAAGATTGTGCTGAGATTAAAATGAGAAAATATTTGCTACGTACCTTGAAAACCTTAAAGTACCATACAAATGCTTGCTATTATAAGTGATTACATAAACCAATTTATCTTCATTAATTTATTTTTGTTGTTCCCATCATGCAGCATCTTTCCCATCAAGTGATTCCAATTTGGAAAAATGCTCCTTGTCTTCTTGAAGACTTTAAATTTCAAGATAATTACAGAGAAGAAAAGAAAATACTGAACCTAATTTAGCTTCACTAGCCAGTTGAATAGTCAAATGTAGAGTTACCTTTAAAGTTATTTTGTCATTATGTGTTTATAGTATTCACCATTTGGAAAGGGATGCCTTCTTTTTTTTGATCAAATGACTAGCATATAACTCAATGAACATTGGTAAATTTTCTCTATTGGACTTAGTCTGTTTGCTTAACTATTACATTTATATGTGGTGTAGAGTGTGTTCAAGTAAGACTAGTACTTAGGTGTGAGGGCTGCTCAGCCCTCTTCAGGGCTGCTTTCCACCTTTGATGTCTACTTGAGCCACCTAACTCTCACCTGTGGCTCCAAGAATCTATAGCATGCACAGTGGCCACAACCCACTACGCTACTTTGGCAGGCAGGCTAAACCAGTTTGAGGGTAACCAAAGGAGTCTCAAACTCATAGGTAAGTAGTGGTGGGGTGATTACCCCAAGCATGTGTAGTCTTGCATTGGTGGAATGGGTGGATGAGAACAATTTGTTCTAACAACCATGAAGCCAGCTGAAGCAGGTGCTATGGAGACTTAGCACTTGTTTAGACATCAAAGATGCTAAGGTGACCCACTACATATAGAGATGTCACCAATTGTCTTGACTCTGTGTTGCTATGTTGGATCATGATGACTTTGGAAGAGAGAGTGAGTCAGATGACTTCATGCAGCTCTACAGCACTTAAATCCAAAATATGCAGGCAACAGAAGGCATCTCATAACCATTCCTCAAAGTTCTGTGGTGGCAGGCAAGGAATGAAGCAGCAGGTGTAGACACTGGGAGCTGTAGTTACACCCTGACCTCAAATTGAGATCAATTGCTCACCAAGCAAGTGTTGCCATAGGCCACAGGGCTATAGGTTCATTTTTCCACTGAAAGCAGCAGTGGGATTTGGCAGCCCCCTGGGTGACTGACCAGCCCATTTAAGTATCTCACTGTTCACTTCCTGATACAAGGAAGAGCCTAAAAAAGGTGACCTAAATATTGTCTGCTTCCCCAACCTTGGCCTGATTAGCAAGGCAGGCAGGGAATCCTACAGTGGTCAAGTCACACAAAAACTTCTTAAAAAGTTCTTCAAAGAAGCTTCTACTCACCATCAGTGCATGGAACATGCACACACTCATAGACAAGATTTAATAGACCTGAAAAACAAACAACTCTTATTGTGAAAGAGCTCAGCAGGCATGGTATCCAAATAGTAGCTCTGAGTGAGACAAGGCTGGCAAATAAAGGCAAATAAATTTGGCAATCGATACACTTGAAGCTTGGGTAGATTTTGCAATTAAAGCTAATCTAGTCAACATTCTTGAATGCCTAGCAAAAGGGGTATAAGACTGATTCATCACAATGAGATTGCCACTTCCAGGAAAACACCATCCCACCATCATCAGTGCTTATAAGAAAACACTGGTGAATTTAATACCTGGAGACCTTTATCATCAATAAACCAAAAGAGGACAAGCTTTTTCTGGGCAACTTTAATGCTAGAGCAGACTCAGTTTACCAGATATAGCAGGGAGTCCTTGGGAGGAATGGAGTTAAAAACATCAACTGCAACAGTCACCATCTACTGATGACTTGTACATTTCATGACCTTTTCATCTCAAACACTGTCTTCCCTTTACCAAAATGCAATAAAATTTACTGGATGTACCTCTTAACAAACATTGGCATCTATTAGACAATGTGATTATAAGGAGAAAAGACAGACAGAATTTGTGTGACAAAGGCAATGTGTGGTGCAGAGTGCTGGAGTGATCACAAACTCATCCTCTCCAACCTAAATATTCACATTTAACCAAAGCAGAGGCCCCAGAGCAAAATGACTACTATAAGAATTAATGTCAAGAGATTAGAGTGTCTCTCTGAGAAGGAACAGTTTGTTACTATCTTAGAGGGAAAATGAAGGCAGCACACAGATAGGAAAAGTGGAGCAGAAAAGGATTGGGCAACTTTCAGAATTCTGTTGTACAGCACTGCATATGCTCATCTGGGCCAGAACCCTCACAAATAAGACTGGTTTGATGGGGAAATACAGAAGTTCCTAATGAAAAACGAGAACTCCACAGGGTTTACCAATAGATAGTTCATCCATTTCTAAGAAGACTGCATTTAATTCCATCAAATTTAGAGTCCAAGAGAAGCTTAGAGAGATGTAGGACTCTTGTCCCATTAATAAGGCAGACGAAATTCAATTTTATGCATAAAGTAACAAACCAAAATGCTTTTATGATGCTCTGAAAGCTATTTATGGGTCAAAGATATATGGTGCATCTCAATTATTCAGGGCTGATGGATCCACATTGATTAATGATAGGGACATGATTCTAGAGAAATGGGCTGAACATTTCCATAGTCTTCTTAACAGACCATCATCAATCAATGCAGAATCTATTGACCACTTACCTCAAATTGAGGTTAATTGCTCACCAAGCCAGTGTTACCACAGGCCAACAATGAAAGTTTTAGTCCTAAATTGGAATACAAAATGTTCAAGCCCCATGAATGCTGGTGCAACAGATATAACTAGGTTCAACTACTCTAAGACAGGGAACAAGCCTCTGCATAGGCAACACCTCAACAGGCAGAAAGTCAGGGTTATAATAAAGAAGGGAACAAAATGCTATATGGGCAATGCCATTGGTAAGCAATAAGTCAGAGACACTTCCCAACACAAGCACAAGAAGTTTAGGACTATATTCCCTGTACCCCAGGAGTAGAGTTCAACTATCATAATAAGCAAAAAAAGGCTTTAACCATAGAAAGCTACTGTTTTGATAGGGACGATAAAACATATTGTCTCAGAAGGGGAAGCAATGACAAAATGCCTACATATGAAGTATCAAAAAAGTTTATGAATTAGTTTCAAATTCAAAAAGACCTATGGAAGAACTTAAAAAAGGTTTTACAAAGAAGAGAAGAAGAAAAATGGATAGAGAAATGAGTCATGCAAGAGAATTATGAAAAATTGACTAAAGAAATCAACTCCTTTAAAAATAAAAATGATCAAATGGAAAAAGAACGCAATTCATCAAAAGTACAATTAACAAATGGAAAAGGGAATACAAAAGCAAATTGAAAAAAATAAAAATCTAAAACTTAGAATTGAACAAATGAAAACTAAAGACTCCATAAGACAAAATCCATCAAATGAAAGCAAAAGACTAAAAAAATAGAAGAAAATGTGAATTATCACTTGGGAAAAATGAAAGACCTGGAAAATACATCCAAAAGAGATAATTTACAATTTATGGGTATATCTGAAAGCCTCAGGTAAAAAAGAGCTTGAAAATATCTTTCAGCACGTTATTGTGGAAAATTATTCTAATATCTTGGGGGAGTAGGAGGACAAAATGTCCTTGAAAGAATCCACCAATCACCTCCAAAAATATTATCTCAGAGTAAAAACTACAAGGAATTATTATAGACAAATTTCAGAATTAAGCTAAAGGAGAAAATAAAGCAAGAAGCCAAAAGAAGAAATTTAAATACTCGGGATTATGCAGGACTTATCAGTTCCAAAATTAAAGGATCAGAGCAGCTGGGATATGATATTCTATAGGGCAATGGACCTTGGATTACAACAAAGAATCAGCTACCATGCAAAATTCACTAAATACTTTCAGGAGAAAAGATGAACTTTCCACAAAATAGAGGAATTTCAAACTTATCTATTAAAAGATCAGAATTGAACAGAAAATTCACTCAAGTACAACACTCAAGAGATAATAAAAAGCTAAATGGAAAGGGGGAAAACATTATTCAAGAATATTAAACTGTATTTATCCCTACATGCTAAGTTACAATACTTGTTACTTTCGAGACTTGTATTCCTCTTAGGATAGCTAAAAGATGCATACTTAGAAAGGGGTATATACGGCTATAGATTGATCATGAAAGTGAGGATGCTTTAGCTGATACTTTAAATGATGATTTTTTAAATATAGCTGGAAGAAGTATATACTTAGAGGGTGAGGGTATAACTAGATCCTGATTCTGCTTTACTTGATACATTAGCCACAATAGGAGGGAGTATACTTGGAGAGGGTGGATATAAGTGAATCATGCCTGAAGTGATTTGGTTTTACATGATACTTTAGTTCACAAGGATTTATTACCATAGGGGGTACTTAAAAAGAGAGGGTAGTATAAATTAATTATAATTTGATGATGTTTATAGCTCTTGAAAATTGTATTTCTAATGTGACAGTCGATGAGAGTGTACTGGGACAGAGGAAGTGGGTATGAAGTGACTATGAGATAATGTTACTTATAAATCAATCAACCAGCCCTTTAGAATTGTTTTTCTATAAGTATAGATAAAAGGAGTATAACTTTCCAGAGATTTTAGGAACAAGATAGGTTTAAAGCACTCCCTTCTTCTAGGAGGAGGTGAGACATTAAGGGATAAAGAGGCAAAAATAGAGGGAAAAGTGAGTGGGAATGAGATTGAGTAATCTTATTCTTGACAGATTAGGCCCAAAGAGGTAATAACATTCACTCCCAAAAGGATTTTATAAATTTATCTTATCCTACAGGGAAGTAGGAGGCAGATGGAGAAAGGGGGAAGAAGAGACTGATTTAAAAAAAGACAAAAGAGTAAAGTTAAAAAGAATAGTAAAATGGGAAATGGGAAAATGACTGATAGCAAGAAGGACAGAATGAGAGGTGGCAAACTAGTGAGCAGGAATATGGGGAAAAGAAAGAGAAAAGTGTGAATGGATGAAGATACCATGAAGGAAACACAAAATTGTAAATGTGAATGGGATGAATTCTGCCATAAAATGAATTAAAAGCCAGAAGCCTACAATATGTTGCTTACAGGAAAAACACATTTGAAGTAGAGTTACACAAAGTATAAAGGTACAAGACTCGAGCAGAATATATTATACTTCTGCTGAAGTAAAAATAAAGCAGGGGTAGCAATCCTGATTTCAGACATAACAACAAAAAGTAGATTGAATTAAAAGGGATAGAGAAGGAAACTACATCTTAAAAGTTACCATAGTCAATGAAATAATATCATTATTAAACATATGTATACCAAGTGGTATAGCATCCTAATTCTTAAATAAGAAACTAAACAAGTTTCAGGGAGGCATAGACAACAAAATTGTAATAGGGGAGGACCTCAACATCCCTCTCTTAGAATTACATTCATCTACCCAAAAAATAAACAAGAAAGAAGTTAGAAGGTGAACAGAATGCTAGAAAAGTTATCCTCTGAAGAAAACTGAATGAAGATAGAAAGAAATATACCTTTTTGGCATAACAACCTCACAATCAAATGCCAAAAGAGAGAAATATGAAATGCATTCTTTTCAGGTTGTAATACAATAAAATTACATGAAATTAAGGTCCATGGAAAGAATAAAATAAAAATGAATTGTAAATTAAATAACCTAATTTTAAAGAATGAATGGATCAAATGACAAATAATAGAAATGATCAAGTTTCATCGAGGACAATGACAATGAGACACCATGTAAAAACATGCAGGATGGAGTCAAAGTCAAATATTGTCTAGTGTATATTACTTTAGTTTGATGTCATTCAAGTTTTTCTTTATTTACATAGGATTAGCTAGCCAGGGAATCTATTTACGGTTCTATTTTCTTTATTCTACCATATAGTACCAAATAATCATAAATTGCAGTTATTTTTCAATTTTTTTGCTTAATATAGGAGAAACAAAGACCCAGAAAAGAGAATTGACTCAACTAAGGGTAGGAAGTTAGTTGGTTGTTGTCCATAGTGTTTGAAAAACACAAAATATGTTGTATGATCAAGGTACAATGCATTTGACTGGTCAATTAGATCATTATGAGCTTGCAAGACTCTAACCAGAGGTCAGGCACATACATGCAAACATAAAAAGTAGCAGAGCCAGAATTTGGACCTATATCTTATGATTCAAATTCTTGCTTTTTAAAAAATCAGTCGTTTACCAGTTCTTTGACTACTGGTTACAAAATCATCATTCTTTCTTTTCTCAATTTAAGCTCTCCCTAATCTGTTTCTAATCTATCCTTCTAGACTTATTTTTCATAATTCTCTCTAAGAAAACTATATGCGAGCCAAACTACAGATTGTCACCCAGACCTAAAACAGTTGCCAAATCATAGTCCTAAAAAATAGAAATCATAATGATGGTGTTGAATTTGAAAGGACATTTAGAATTTATTTTTCCCATCTCCATTTTTACAATTGAGGAAACAGACTGAGAAAGTTTAGATGACATGTTCAGGGTCACATTTGCCAGTAAATATATAAAGGATAATTTTGAATTGAAAGAATTTTTAAATTTTTTTTCCAATACATGAGTTTGACAACCCAACAAAACTACAGGTGACATATGAATACTCATAAAAAGGAGGATCATGAATGTGTTCACATGTAGGGAACATTACTTACAATGATTCCACTTCTTTAAAGATTGAAGAAACTCACCATATGTGTGGTTTGGATGAGTTATCACCTCAAAATTTATCAAAAACAAAAAACAATGTAAACAAGCACAAATGATATAAAGAAAACTAGAATGAACAGAGACTATAAAACTCTAATGTATTGGAATGGATAACAAATGTTCATGAGAATATATGATTCAAATGATGTCATCTAGAATCTTTGGCAGCATATTATAAATGACATATAATGAGAGTGTCATCTGGAAACAAAAATCAATTTCTATCCCATGTTTACTGAAGACATTTAGGGTAAACATGCCCAATCCAGATAAGCATGCTAGGACAGAGGGTGAAAAATTAATGAAATAAGGTTTCACCTTAGACAAATTAAAGTCAGAAAACTGTGGGACAAGATGGCTCACATCCCAGAAACGGGGAGAAAGGTGGCCAAAGAATGAAAGTCTTCTTATTAGACAGCTTTAACAAATGACAGAAAAGAACTATCTATAATTTGGAAATGGAAAAGTAGCATAGTGTAAGTTAAAATTATAAATATGATTTAAATTGCCTATTAATTACAAGGAAGAAATTATTTCAATGAATTTATTTATTGGCAACCATTGTGTTTAACTTCTGTCATTAAATACAATTCTATTGATGACCAGTAAATGGAGAATTGGAGAAAGAGTTGAAGAATCTTAGAACTAGTCTTTGAATAATAAGGAATCTGCAGGTTTATCTTATACCAAGATTATGGTAATACAGATGAAAAATAACAGAGCCCAGTTTTGAATCAAGTCTTTTTTCTCCTGATCTAACTCTGGTCATTATATCAATGCTACCTTTTAAGTTATATGGATAAGTAATGGATAAATGGAAACTAGAATCTAGATCTCTAGACACCCATCTGAGGGTGTTTATGCTAAGATATTATGACATTTTTCAGGACCTCAAAAGAAATATTAGTTCACATAATCTCTCTTGAAACTACCTACCCCATCTTCCTGGTTAACATTTTTCTTCCTTCAATAATTTAGAAGAGCAATGATGTATTTGGTTGGGCATTTCCTCTACCAACTCAGATAACTAGCTTTCATAACTTAGTAGCTAATTTCTGGAGTGATTAATGACTTGGAGATTTTACGTGTCTGTGTGTGTGTGTGTGTGTGTGTGTGTGTGTGTGTGTGTGTGAAAGAGAGAGAGGGATAGAGACGGAATTTCAGAAAAGTGTACATTCTTTTAGGTCAAAAAGAATTTGAGTCTTTCCTTTCCCCTCTTCCATCCCTCCTTTTTTTTCCTTTCTTTCTTTCTCCTTACTCTGAATTCTCAAGGTTTAGAACGTTGACTAGGATTAAGAGATTGAGACCAAATTTGTGATTTCATTAGTATTAGCAATTTCCACCTGAGGGAACTAAAACTATTAATTCAAATCAGAAGCTTCTCTGTAATTTATGCTCTTTAAGGACTTTTTCAAGGTCAGATTCAATATCAGAGGCAGGACTTTCACTCATTTTCCAGGTTAGGAAAATTTGTTTCCTGCCTACTCTTATACTCCCTCTCACAATATATTAAGAACCAAATTAATGGTTTTTGAGCTAAGTTGAATTAAACTGAATTGAGTGGTAGATGAAGTAATACACAAAGTTAATATCAATTGATCTTGCGAAAGAAAAAAAAGTAATTCTACCTATTTGGCAATAAATTCTGTTGATTTTCAAATCATCTCAATAGAATTCTCCACAATGTCTCCCATGCATCATGTTAAGAACTTTTTGTTTCACTTATTTATTAATGTATCTTTCTGCTTTGTATATTTCCAAACTTTTCTTCCTAATTAGGCAGAAATCTTTTGGCCATTTACAGATAAAAATGCTTATATGTAAATAGAAATGTTTCCACAAGTGAAATTCAATTAAGAGAAGCTCTATTGGATTCATCTAAAACTTTTGTTCTGTCTCATTTGGCATTACTTATAATTACTTGCCAGTACATGGGATCTCTGAAAATCTTTAAATAATGAACTTTGATTATTTTGGTTTTGCCACACTAAATCCAAGAAACATAATGTTGTATTCACTCAAAAAATCTAGTAATCTTCTGAACTCTCATCACCATTTTTAAAAGTAGTGTTTGGCAAAAATACAACATTCTATTTGATTGTATATCTAAATGGTACTCTATCATACTCTCTTAGAAAAATCGGCTAAATAACATTCCCCTGAATCTTAATATTTGATAACAAATGAGATATAGAATAATTCTCTTCTTAGCCTCAATTTCCTCATCTGGAAAATGGGAAAAATAAGACTATATTGACATTTATCCTTCATTCTCTAGGAGAGCCAGGACATCAGGGACGTGATACCATAACAAGCACATGAACTGGATTTGAGTGAGGGGAGGCTGTGCTAAGTCACCAGCCTCACTCTCCTCCAGAGCCATTTGGGTCCAGTAGCCAGATAGGAATCAAGATAATTGGAGATGTCTCTAGATGCGAGGCAAATTAAGGGACTTGTCCAAGGTCACAAAGGTAGTAAGGGTTAAGTGTTTGAGACTGAATTCAAACTCCTGTCCTCCTGACTTCAAGGCCAGTGCTGCCCTGGTGGTTGAGATATATGTTGTACAAAAATACCATAAAAATATTAGACCACTTTTTGGGATATTGTTATCTTGTTTGCTTTTTTGATGTGTTTATATTTTTTTAATGTTACTTGTTTCTCTGGAAATTTTTTGATGCCATGACATGTTATAAGTTGCTTGAGTTCTTAGGGAAAGAGGACAACAAAGGACAAGACAAGGGCAACTGTTTTTTCACACTCATTGTCCACTCTTAACAGCTTTTTCATAGCACTCTCCTTTGTTCTACAAGGGCCTCAACAAACAATTTGTGACAACCTGAGTCCTTAGAATCAAAGAAGTTAGAGGATGTCTTTCAGTCCTTGAACCTAAAATTGATCTGAAACTTTCAGACTACATGTGAACAGATTAAATCTATAAGAGTCTATTTATGCCATATTATGCTAGATATTAAAGACATAAAGACAGCAATGAAACTTCCCTCAGGGAACATACATTCTATAGGAAGAGACTATATGATTGGATGAATATGTAGGTATTTGTTTGTGTGTGTGTGTGTGTGTGTGTGTGTGTGTGTGTGTGTGTGTACAAAACACAAAGCAAAGGAAAACATGAAAGCTATGGAACTAAAAATAAATTCTTGCTGAGATATTGAATTGGTGTATGCATATATCTTCATATGTATTATTCTTTTTTTGTTTTTGCTAGGCAATGGGTCTAAGTGACTTGTTGAAGGACACACAGCTAGGTAATTATTAATTGTCTGAGGTCGGATTTGAACTCAGGTACTCCTGACTCCAGGGCCAGTGCTCTATCCACCTAGCCACCTCCAATATGTATTATTCTTTACTTTAAAAATCAGATGAAAATTTCTGTTTAATTGTAAAAAATGTTTACTGCAATTGTTGCTATTTTTTTTAATTTTGACAAATGTTGTTCCTAATCCTTCAATTTTGAAAAGGACTAAGGACATCATGGGGTGATTTCTTGACTTGCCCAGGAATTTGATGTGAGAGAATTGCACAAAGCTGTGAAAGTCACTCTCTCTTTCTGAGTCATCAAATACTAGTGGCAAAAAAAGTAAGAATGAAGGGCAGTGGCCTGGGATGCAGTAGATGACCTTGTATTCTTTGATGTCTAACTCTAAGATCTCTACAATGCCTACTTCAGTCATCTTCATGATTGTTGGAACAAACTGGTCTCAACCATCCATTCTGTTGGGGATACATCTTCAAAAATATCCATAACTTACTGATTGGTTTCATGCCTTTGGTTACCTTCATTCTGGCTCAGCCCTTCTGCTGAAATGTTTTTGTGAGGTTTTTTTTCCTTTTTATCAATGTATGGTCCATGCACATGCTACAGTTTCTTGGAGTCACAGTGAGAGTGGAGTGGCAGGTGAAACCAAAGTTAGATGAGCAGTCCTGTAAAGGATTTGGTGAGCCCTCATACCAGAGGTGACTCATTGAGAAATGAGAATTTATCACTTTTGAATGATTGACCAGAAAAAATACTTATACTCCAAAGATTAGTTTAAACTTAAAAAAAACTTAATACAATAGTGATGAGTCACATTTTGTCAAATTACATAAATACTAGGTCCTAAATTAATCTAGTATGAAAAGGATGCGTGAGATCTGGCAATATCATCAGTGAATGTGATAAAAAGTCATCTCAATTTTATATTGTTATTGAGTCAGATTTTCTCAGTGAATATAATTTCTTATTCTTGGGAGGTGATTTATCAATTACATGTTATGCTTTTCCAGTCAATTCAAAAAGAGCCATTTTTGCTAGGGAGAAATTCTTTTCTTTGGATGACATCTAAACTTATCTTGTTATATAGTTATGCTTTTAGATATGGATGCTGCATCAATATAGTACCTGAATACTGAGTGCCTTCGTGATTGAAACTATTCTCATGTATACCAGCCTTCATTTGGATATAATTGGGATAGTGATGAATAGGTAGCAGAAATTTGTAGGATTTTGTAATAAGCAGCTGTTGTCCCCCCGTGGTGGGACCCACGAGAAGAGGCCATTTGGAACTGTAGTTAAGGGAATTGTTAATGAAAAGATCTTGGTTTTTCATGACAAATTCAATGTAAACATCCCAATTTACTTTAGGATCTTAAAATTTTAATGAATTCTTGATCAAATAGTACTTTGGATTTGTCTGTCATTGGTTCATGCACTATTCATAGATACCATGCACATTATTTTGTGATCATGGGATAGGCATACACTTTTAATGAGCTGTAACAAATATGACTGATATAAACCCTTGCCATGATAAATATTGCATATGTGCTCCATGAGGGAGACCCTTCTTGGAAATGTCTTGAGCTTCCTAGCTTCCTCTGACAATGTTAGAAATGCTCTCCACCACACTAATTCTGTTGTCAAACTTGGATATTCAAAGTTTTCAGATGTCCTTTAAGATGTGTCAATAGGTCCTAAGCTATCCTGACACTGGTAGGTTATATACCCATCATTTTTAATCAACACTTCATTGGAGCAATTACTGAAAGTTTTAAGAGTTCTTTAATATCTAGATGGATGATGAGGCTCAGGAATAAATCAGGTTATTATAAGTGTCTTTTAAAGAGTATTTGAAATTTTTTTCTAATAGAAACTCCACATATCTTGAACAATGAAATGAGAATATACTCCCAAACCAAATAAGCTACAAAAATTTATTTTATAAATCTAGAGAAAAATAATAACAAAATTCATATAGAAGAAAATATAAAGAATATAAAGGGAATAAATGGAAAAAAGAAATGATGGGGACCTAGTAGTACAAGATCCCAAAACTGAGAATTCTTTTTCAAGTGAAAAGATGGAAATTTAATGAAATAAGGGACTTTGAACTTTCCTGATGAAAATATCAGAATTGAACAGAACATTTGAATTTCAGGTGCAAGGCTGAAGGGAAGAATATAAAGGCAAACAGAAACAGAAAAAAACATGATATTTAATAAGGTTAGGTAGAGGGTATGGGTATAAGTTGACTTTGATATAATGAAAAATAATCAATTATAAGATGAAAAATATTATTGTACTAAGAGAAGAAGGGAAGGAGAGGCAGAATGGGGTAGATTATATCACATAAAGAGGCATAAAAGAACTGTAACAATAGAGATAAATAAAGGAATGGTGAGTACTGTTTAAATGTTACTCTCATTGCATTTCACTCAGAGAGGAAATAACATACTCATGCAGTTAGGTTGCG
This sequence comes from Macrotis lagotis, assembly GCF_037893015.1. Lineage (NCBI taxonomy): Eukaryota > Metazoa > Chordata > Mammalia > Peramelemorphia > Peramelidae > Macrotis > Macrotis lagotis. The sequence goes on from NC_133661.1 coordinate 18,637,382, forward strand.
AAATCAATCTTACCATATATGGAAATAGAAGGGCAAAGTAGAAAGAAAAGGGTAGTGGAGTTGATAGAAGGGAGGGCAGAAGGGGGGAGGTGGTGGCCAAAAGCAAAACATTGATTAGGAGGGACAAGGTGAAAAGAAATAGAAAAGTATAAAAAAGGGACGAATAGGATAGATTACAGTTTTTAATCATAAATGAATGTCAATGGAATGAATTCTCCTATAAAGTGAAATAGTAGTAAAGTTAGATCAAAAAACAGAATCCTCTACTAAGTTGTTTACAAAAAATACATTTGAAGCAGAGAGATATACAGGGTAAAGGTAAAAGACTGGGCAGAATATATTATGTTTCGGCTGAAGTTTATAAAAATAACCAAAGATAGTAATCCTGATGTCAAACAAAGAAAAAGCAAATTTGATTTCATTAAAAGAAATAAAGAAGGAAACAAAGGTACAATAGACATTGTAGATGATATCAATACTAAACATATGTAGCAATTGTTATGGTATCCAAATTACAGTTACAGTTCAGAAAGAGTCAGCAACACTATACCAATAGAGGACCTCCCCCACCCCACTAAGAAAACTAGATAAATCTAATCACAAAATAAGAAGGAAATTAAGAATGTGAATAAATGTTAGCAAAGTAAGACATGATAGACCTCTGAAGAACATTGAATGGGGATAGAAAAGAAGATATATTTTTGAGAAGTACATGGCACCTACACAAAAGCTGACTGTATATTAGGGCATAAAAAACCCCTTACAGTCAAATACAACATGGCAAAAATATTAAATGCATCCTATTAAAATTGTGGAAAATTAAACTAATAATTTATTAGAAACTAAAGAATCTAATCCTAAAGAAGACATTCAAAGTAGTGCATAGGAAAAAATTATACTATTAGATGCTGTGGAATGAAATAGAGAAAGGGTCAATCAGTGAACTGGCTGTACAACTAAAAGCTAGGAAAAAGGATAAATTAAATTCTCTTATTAAGTATCAAATTTGAAATTCTGAAAATAAAAGCAGAGATTAATAAAATTGAAAGTAAGAAAACTGTTGCTGATGGTGTAGACAATTAAACTGGAAAGTGCCAAAACAGAAAAAGAAATTTTAGACCTATTTCCCTAGTGAATATTGATGCAAAATATTAAATATTAGCTAAGAGATTGCAGCACTTTATCAGCAGGAAAAAAAATTATGACCAGGTAGGATTCATGCCAGGAATGTAGGACTGGATTTATATTAGGAAAATTACTAGAATAATTGACTATATTAATGACAAAAGTAATAGGAATATATAATTATGTCAATAGATGCATAAAAATCTTTTTGACACAGTATAGCACTAATTCCTATTAAAAAACACTAGAGACCATAGGAGTAATAGAACATTTTTAAAAAGTGATAAGTAGGGGGAAACTAGGTGACACAGTAGATAGAGCCTCAGCCCTGGAATTAGGAGGACCTGAGGTCAAATAGTTGCCTCAGGAACTTAATAACTACTTAGCTGTGTGATCATTGTCTTGGAAAAACAAAAAACATAAAAAAATGATAAGTAGTATCTATCTAAAACTAACAACCATCATTTTCTGTAACGGGGTAAGAAGCATTCCAAGTAAGAATAGAAATGAAACAATAATGCCCATGGTCACCACCCAATATTATTCTATAAAATTTAGTTTTAGCAGTATGGGGGGAAAAAAGAAATTGAAGGAATTATCCTAGGCAACGAGAAAACTAAACTCTCACTCTTTGTAGATGGCATGATGATATATTTAGAGAAACCTAGAAAATCATCTAAAAAACTATTTGAAACAACAACTTTAGAAGGATATAAAATAAATCCACATGAATCAACAACATTTCTACATATTATAAACAAAGCTCATAAAAAAGAGAAAGAAAGAGAAATTTCACCTAAAATAACTGAAAAAAATACTCTTGAGTTTACCTGCCAAGGAAAATCCAGGAACTAAATGATCACAATCATAACACTTTTCAAACTAATGAAGCTAAATCTAAATAAGTGGGAAAATATCAATTGTTCATGGATAGGTCAAGCTAATATAAGAAAAATGCTATTCTACTTAAATTAATTTACTTATTCATTACATAACAAACTACTAAAATTGTTTAATAGAGGTTGGAGTAACAAAATTCATCTGTAAGAAAAAAAATCAAGAATATCAAGGGAATTAATGAAAAATGCAAATGAAGCTGAGTTAACCAAACCAGATCTAAAACTATATGATAAAAAAATCATCAAAACTATTTGATTCTGGCTGAGAAATAAGAGTTGAGGATCATTGGAAGAGATTAGGTACAAAAGGCACAGTAGTGAAGTATTGTAGCAATCTGTTCTTTGTTAAACACTAACACTACAGCTTCTGGGATAAGAATTCACTTTTTTGACAAAAACTGTTATGAAAGCTAGAAATTAGTATTATAGAAAATATGTATAGACCAATATCTCACACCCTATATGAGATAAGTTAAAAATTCGACATGATTTAGCCATAAGCAATTTGATGAGCAAGGAATGATTTTCCTGTCAGATAAATGGAGAGGAGAATTTATGAGCAAAGAAAAAATAGAGAACAATATGAAGTGTAAAATGGTTCATTTTAGTGACATTAAATTTAAAAGTTTTCACACAAACAAAATTAATACAGACAAGATTAGAAGGAAAGAAAATAAGAAGGAATTTTTGTAGTATGTTTCTGATACTTTATCTCTCAGATATAAAGAAAACAGCTAAATTTATATGAATTCAATTCATTAGGATGCCCCATAAATTGAGGAATGACTAAACAAGTTATGACACATGAATAGTATGGAATGTTATTGTTCTATAAAAAAAGCATAAATGGTCAGGCTCCAGAGAAGTGTGGAATAACTTATGGGATCTAATGCTGAGTGAAGGGAGTGGAACCAAGAGAACAATGTACACATTAACAACAATATTGTGAGATGAGCAACATTGATAGAAGCAGTTCCTCTCAGCAGTTCAGAACTAGGACAAATCTATTAGACCAGCTAAGTCCCCATCCAGAGGAAGAAAAACCAAAATAAAACCAAAATTATCTCCTGTGTATATCTTTCCCTTACTCCCTATTCCTCATAACAAAAATGACTAATCTGTAAACATGTTTGTCAAAACTACATATATACAATTCTAAACTGACTGTTAGAGAGTGGAAGGAAATTTTGTAACGTAAAAAATGTGAATATGGATGCAAAAATAACAAACCACCAAATAAATTGACAATAAATAAATGATAAAATGAATGCAAACCATTTCCCTCTTGGTAAATGGTCGCAGATTATGAACTGGCAGTTTCAGAAGAAGAAATTAGGCATATGAAAAAAATGCTCCAAAGTCTTAATGATTAGAAAGATGCAAATTAAAACATTCCACACATATCAGATTAATTAATATGACAGAAAAGGAAAATGACAAATATTGGAGATGTGGGGAAAAAATAGAACACTAATCCATTCTTGGAGGAGTTGTGAACTGATCCAAACATTCTGGAGATCAATTTGGAACCATGAATAAAACACCATAAAACTGAGTCTACTCTTGGAGTAAGCAATACCACCTCATGCCCTAAGAACATTTAAAAGGGAGAAGTGGCCCTGTTTTTACAAAATATTTGTAGCAGATCTTTACTTTTGGGAGCAAAAAATTCAAAATGGCTGAACAAAATATGCTGCATAATTGTTATGGACTATCATTGCTCTAAAATAAATTACAAGCAAAATTTTCGAAAAAAAAACAGAGAAGACGTATAAGAACTTTTGCAAAGAGACATCAGCAAAACTATGAGAACATCATATACAGTTACAGCTGTGACCAACTTAAATATTCTTAGCAATACAATGATCCTGGACAATTCTAAAGAATTATGATTAAAAATACCTTCCACCTCCAGGAAAAAAAAAACTGATGCAGCTAGAGTGCAGATCAGAGCATACTTTTTATAAACTTTCTTTTTCTTTTTTTTTGTTTTATTTTGTTTTTTAGGTTTTTGCAAGGCAAATGGGGTTAAGTGGCTTGCCCAAGGCCACACAGCTAGGTAATTATTAAGGCTCTGAGACTGGATTTGAACCCAGGTACTCCTGACTCCAGGGATGGTGCTAAACTTTATTTTTCTTGTGGTTTTTTTTTTTTGGTTAATCTCTTCTTTTAAAATTTTGCTAATATGGAAATATGTTTTATATGACTGAAAAATTTTATCCAATATCATATTACTCTTTCTCAAGGAGAGCAGAGGAGATGAAGAGAGAGAAATTGGAACTCAAAATTTCAAAATTATCTTGAAATTATTTTATATATAATTATGTAAAAGTAAAATAGAAAGATTTAAACAAAAAAGGAAGATTAGAAAACTTGCCCTATATTCCTCAGCATTTTGTTTGGAGATTCTATGTAGTCTATACATTTGCATTTATCATTAATTTGCCATCATGCATCTCTGGCATCCCCAAGCAAATACTCAAGATGCATGAATATAGTAGTTTTGGTGAAGACAGAAAGGCTGACAAAATGCTATACAATGAAAATATACTTGTCCCACACAATACAAAGTTTACAGAATATTTTATACTCATTAGACCCCTGCTAATTTCTAAAATTTTTTAATGCATTGAATCTAATGCTCCCTTACAAATCCGGCTCATAAAAATTTATCTAAATAGAGTTATTGAGGTTTTCTCTGTAATACATTTTGGTATAACTTGGTAAAGTAGATAGAGTAGCTGGAGGTCAAGAAAATCTCTGTCCAAGTCATGTCTCTGATTATATATATATTGACTATGTGACTCTGGGAAAATCCTTAACTTCTTAGTCATTTAACCCTCAGTGAAATAATCATCTATAGCTGTAGCTCCCAACTTTGATGAAATCATAAGATACATCTCTACCTTTCCTCAAGAAATAAGCATTTGTATGTATAAATATGTAAAAACAGTTCATCAATAAATATTGGCTCACTGATCTGCTGCAATTTGGGAACAATATTTATTATTTTTAAGTGCACAAGATTCCAAACTAAAACCAAACCACATTTGTTTGAGTTTTTAATCATTGATTTTCTTCTTTTGCCTGATTTCTCTAGCGCCTTCTATGTTCCAGCTATCTGTCCTCTCTGGGACATGGGTCAAATAAGTAATGGGTGCTACTTATTTATTCATTTAATTCCAACCTCAAACCCTAACTCCCCCTTGGGGGCGGTTCCTGACAAAATCCTTCGAACCCTGATAGTTCTGCCCCCCCATCTTTGAAACCCTCCAATTTTATCAATTCCTGACTCCTTGATCTTTAACTTAAATAAATATTACTCACCATTTGAGATTCATTTAACATGGAATGAATTACAAAATTATAAAATAGGTTAGATAGGAGTGAAACAAAATATGAACCTACCAATAAAAAACAAAACTGATGGGAGATGATTCAACTTGTAAATGTACTGAGGGTAGGCTTTACCAAAAAAAAAAGCAAAACAAACATTTAATAAGTGCACCATATTCCCTAGTATCTTATTTCTGCTGAGCAGAATAGTAGATGTACATTCTGTTAAACTGTTATTTTTTGCAATTCCTTTAGATTTGAGGGGGAAACATAGCAAAGAATTAGACAATTATATTGTGAGCGCCTCCATAGACTGTGATATCCTGGAGAACAAGGACTTCTTTTTGTTTTGTTCTGTGTTTTGTATTTTATTTATTTAAGGTAATGGGGTTAATAGTGACCTGCCCAATATCACACAGCTAGGGAATTATTAAGTTTCTGACATCTGATTTGAACTCAGGTTCTCCTGATTCTATTTACTGTGCCACCTAGCTTCCCTAAAAAAGGACTGTTTGGGGGCATCACATAGTAGGCATTTCATAAATGTATATGAACTCACTGACAAAGAACTAACTCAGAGTCAAAGAAAAGAAGAAAAGAAAAAGAAAGATACCAGAAAACCTTGACTTGTATTAGTGAAAAGAGCCATGATTATGGAGCTGGACCAGGTGAATTCCACCTGTTTCTGCCACCAATAACCTGTGCAATATTGGGCAAATAGCTGAAATTCTCTGGTCAAAATTCAATGTCAGAAGCTAGATTTGAATCCATTAATAAGAGCATACTATGCACTCACTATTAGATATAAAAAAGGGCTATGAGATCATCCCTTTATCTCACTTTGATTATCTATCTAGGGATTCAACCTATTCTCACAAATGTTCTCTATGATCTCTTCAAATTCATAAGTAAAAGAGGGTGAGGTTATCTACAACCAGAATGTTCATAGGAAAACGATAAAAACTTTCAACTTAGCATGTGTTGGCAGCCAAGAGTATGAATGTGACATTGGAGTGAATGAAAAGGAGCCCAACATCTGGGAGTAAGGAGGTAGCATCCCACTGATTGAGCCTCAGATCAAAGTATATCTGAAATATTGTCATTATTTCTTGTCAAGAGAACAAGGTCCATTCTTCAAAGTCAGGTCTTCTCTGGTTTCCTTAGGTTTTGATGGCTGCATCACTGATCACTCCAAATATGGAAGCTTCTTTTTTGCACAACTTGCACTGGCTGATGAACACCTCTAATATTCACTTTATTCAATTAATCTCCCAATCATGATCCTTAGCTGAATACAACTGGAGCATTGAGGTCATTGTAGGCACCAGAGCTGAGGAAGGGCATTGATAAGCCAGAGAGCAGACAGGGATGATGTCTGGTTTCAAAGTCATGCAATGTGAAGATTCACTTGAAAGAATTGGAGATATTTAGTATGGTGGCAGGAGAGGTGGAGAACACATAAGGATTATCTTAGCTATCTTAAAATATTTTAAAAACTTCCTTAGGAAGGAGGGAAATAAACTTGTTCATTTTGACCTGAGGGAAGAACTAGGAATGATGATTGGCAATTATTTTAGTAATTATTGGTAGAGAACAAAGCATAAAATCCAAATCATTTTTGAAAGAATCTTAGAAGCTCATTTTTCAAAGAGTTGGAAAAAGGTGCCACTCCATCCTCAAGTCTTTGTATGGTTGCATCATCTAGATCTCAGACAGAGTTGTAAGGACATTTCCTTATTGGTCATGGTTAAGCAATTAGAGATGCAAATCAATAAGTGAAAATATTCAAACTTGGGGAACCCAAAATACAAACTTTGGGTGGGCCTAAAATAAGACTGGATGGGCACTAAGCATTCCCTACAGTCATTGGGCTTCCCCAGTGTAAGGTCAGTCAGCCCTCTATCCTAAGGGTTGGTTATACAAGGAGCTAGTCACCTAGAGCTAGGCTCAAATATTATTAGTAAATAAAAATATTTTTTCCACATTTGCAAAGAAGTAAACTTGGGCTTATCTCATGAAAAACTTCTTTAACATTAGAAGTGTCTCATAAATGTGTTGGATTCTCGGAGCAACTATTTCACCTGAGGTAGCTGAGCCAAGATTAGAATGCCCTTTGCCAGGGCCACTTTTAGAGATTCTTTGAGGAAAACTAAGCCTCTGGTCATTCAAGTGGTGGAATGAATAGAGTTTTGGTTCTGGAGTCAGGAAGACCTGACTTCAAATAAAACCTAAGACACTTTATTAGCTGCATGACCCTGGGAAAGTCACTTAAATCATCCTCAGTTTTATCATGTGAGAAATGAAATTGAGAGGACAATGGCGAACCATTCCAGTATCTTCACCAAGAGAACCACAGATGGGAGCATGGAGAGTCAAACATGATTTAAAACTGGAGGGCAACAAAATCCAGTCCCTGATATCCCTCCCTCCCCTAGGATGTTGGGATTCCACAGTGTCTGTCCTGCTGCCTTGCCCATACCAGCATGGAACTTTTGAACACTTTAGAATAGAACTTCACTCTAGATTGGGTTTCCTGCTCATACTGCCAAATCTACCTGGAAATAGAGAGTCCACATTCAAAAATATTTATACTAAAGCAAAGTCTATAAATAATTTAACAGTTATGTTTTTGGTATTTACTTGTTAATTTTTATGGCCTGGGTAATGGAAACCCAGCTAATCATCTGCTTTCCATTTTTGGCTTTTTGTCCCCATGCTTCATGATGGCATTTTATAGTTACATTAATGAATCAAAATAAAATTTAAGCAACGTTATAAATGCTGTGAACAACCATCTGCTTTGCCTTAATTACCAAGAAGTTTAATGTGTGGCTTTCTACACTGAATACCAATATTCACTCCTCAGACTTAATGAAAGCCAGGACCTTTCACCTTCAAAGAAAAAAAAAAAAACTTGTGCTATCCAACCCTGAAAGGTGGAGAGCAGGGTGGGAGAAGGCAGCTGAGAATATAGACAACTTTCTTTATAGTATTTCTTCATCCTAGTCAGGTGTCTGAATTTATAAGTCTGAATCGGGATCCCTATGAACTGGGATGAAACTTACAGATCATTTTCTCTAATACCTTCATTTTTTCCAATACAGATTTAAAACTAGAATGAAACTTACAGTTTATTTTCTACAATACCTTCATTTTTATACATAAAGAAACTGAGGTCCATGGAGATGAAGTAACTTATTCAAAATCACACAGAATGTGAGTGGCATAGGTGGGAATTAAAATGTTACCTTCTAATCCTCAAGTTAACATTCTTTGAGATCTGGCTTAGGGAGTAGTAGGAGTAGTATCAAAGGTCAGAAATAGCTAAATATTTGAATTATATTAGAGGTGTCTTCCTCATTGGAGGGCAAGGAATTATTTCAAGTTATGATGATAGCAATCATAAACACTCTCATCCATACATATTCCAACATAGTGACAGATATATAGAGAGACAGACAGAGAGAGAGAGAGAGAGAGAGATAGAGACAGACAGACAGACAGACAGACAGACAAACAGACAGAGAGAAAGAGAGAGGTGAGAGAATAGCATGAAAGAGCCCTCTCCCTGGAATATTATGAAATAATTGCTCTGATCTCAAAGGAAAATGTCCCAAAGTCTCTAAGGAGGCAAACTACAAATAAGGGACTTAAAGAGGAGTAATTTTCCCTTCTATGTCTGCCTGCTAAAATATTAAATTTCTCTTTGAATGTAGAATCTAAAAAGAACCTGGACCCACCCATCGCCTCCTGAAAACAAGAAGGCAGAAGAATTTCCTCTTCTCCAAAACTCTTACTCCAGCTTTCTCTTTTCAGATAGACATATAGCATCTCGTCAATACAACAGTGGAGAAAGTCTTTTGAAAATACTCTTCATTTGAACCTGATATGCTGAGTGTTCCAAATGAATTTGGAAATAGATAGATAGATAGATAGATAGATAGATAGATAGATAGATAGATAGATATAGAGAAGATAGAGATAGAGATAGAGAAAGAGATAGAGATAGAGATTGAGAGAGATAGAGATAGAGATTGAGATAGATATAGAAATATATAATGGTCAAAGAATATGAACAGTTTTCAAATGAAGAAATTAAAGCTATATACATATATATATATATATATAATCATATGGAAAAATGCTCTAAATCATTATTGATTAGAGGAATGCAAATTAAAACAACAATGAGTTATCATCTCACAGCTATCAGATTGGCCAAGATGAGAAACAGGGAAGATAAGCAATGTTGGATAGCTTGTGAAAGGATTGGGACACTGATGCATTGTTGATGGAGTTGTAAATGGATCCAACCTTTCTGGAGAGTGATATGTAATTATGCCCACAGAGCAATAAAAACTGTTTATACCCTTTGACCCAAAATTCCAATTCTAGGTCTAGGTCACGCATCAGTGAATAGAGGCTTGGGTGTAGAATCAAGAAGACACGTCTCCATGAGCTGAAAAAAGGAAAAGTCCTACATGTTCCAAAATATTCATTGCAACTCTTTTTGTAGTGGCAAATATTTGGAAACTGAGGGATTGCCCATCAATTGGGGAATGACTAAACAAGTTATGTTACATGAATGCTATGGAATACTGTTGCTTTATGAGAAACCATAATCGGTTGGACTTTAGAGAAGCATGGAAGGACTTACAAGATCTGATGCTGAGCGAAGGGAGCAGAACCAAGAGAATAATGTACACATCAACAACATTATGAGATGAACAGCCTTGATGGAAGCAACCCTTCTTGACAGTTCAGAGAACTAGGACAATTGTATTAGACTGGTAATGCTCTATATTAACCCCAACTAGAGGAAGAAAAACTAAACAAAACAAGGAAACAAACTTCCCTTCAGAATCTGATGAACACTTTATAAACATTATCTCTTATGTATGTCTTTCCCTTAATCCTAATTCCTCCTATCAAAAATTACTAATTTATAAAAAAAATTGTCAAAATATGTATGTACAATGCTAACTTGACTGCATAGTGTAATGATAAAATCCAAACTGTGTCTCTTTTCATAATGTTTTAAGGGTTGTACTTGTCATCATGTCTACATGCATACATATATGGCTATTAAAACCAATCTCAACATTTTTATGTTTAATTTTCAGTAACATGAGGGGAAGAGGGTGGGAAGGGAGGGTTGAAGGAAATTTTGTAACTTAAAAATTTAAATGTGCATATGGATGAAAATAAATGAAAAATAATATATATACATATGTTTATATATAGACAGAGAGAGACAGAGAGAGAGAGAGAGAGAGAGAGAGAGAGAGAGAGAGAGAGAGAGAGAGAGAGAGAGAGAGAGGTGAGTTAATAGCATGAAAGAGCCCTCTCACTGGAATATTATGAAGAAATTGCTCTGATCTCAAAGGAAAATGTCCCAAAGTCTCCAAGGAGGCAAACTACAAATAAGGGACTTAAAGAGGAGTCATTTTCCCTTCTATGTCTGCATGCTAAAATATTAAATTTCTCTTTGGATGTTGAATCCAAAGAGAACCTGGACCCACCCATGGCCTCCTGAAACAGGAAGGCAGAAGAATCTCTCTTCTCCAGAGCTCATACACCAGCTTTCTCTTTTCAGATAGACATATAGCATCTCATCAATAAAACAGTGGAAAAAGTCTTTTGAAAATACTCTTCACTTGAACCTGATATGTTCAGTGTTCCAAGTGAATTTGGAAGTTTTAATAACTTGAAAAATTTTATAGGCTTTTGATATGGCAAGCATACATGTATGTAGACATGCATGTATAATGCATGTGAGGGAATAATGAAATATATATGCATTATGTATAAATAAAATTACATGCTTAAATGTAGAGTTATTTGTTTGTTCCTAGACAGGTTTTATATCCTTGTGGAAGCTCCTAATAAGGATCTTCTACCATCAGCAGAAAGGTCAGCACCTTCTCTAAAAGATAATAGTCTTATACAATTGCCTGGAGCAAGGACATTTTAAGAAACTTGCCCATGGTCACACAGCCAGGATGCATCAAAGATGGTCCTTGGGTCAGCTTCCTGCCCACTCAGTTGCATTAGTAATGATAAAATCCAAACTTTGTCTCTTTTTATAATGCTTTAAGGGTTGTACTTGTCATACATATCTACATGCATACATACATGGCCATAACAGCCAATCTTAACATTTTTACATTTAATTTTCAGTAATTTTATTGGTAATCTCATTTTCTCGGGGAGCTAGCTGACACAGTGAATAGAGGCTTGGGTGTAGAATCAAGAAGACATGTCTCCATGAGCTGAATTCTGACCTCAGACACTTACCAGGTATGTGATTCTGAGCACGTCACTTAACTTTGCCTCAGTTTCCTCATCTATTAAATGAGCTAGATAAGAAATTGCCACACTACTCTACGATCTCTACCAAGGAAACCACAAATAACATCACACAGTCAGACATGACTGAAAACAGCAGAACAATAGTGTTTTAATTTTCACATTGGTAACCATGGATATTCATAACTGTGCAAGAAAGAAAATAAAATGAAAGGTATAATTCATGCAAATTTGGGGAGTGACTGATATCCTTCTAGACTCCGCTCCCATACTCTGAGATCCTAATGGATCTCAAATAGCATATAAAGCAAACTTTGCTGAAAGATTATCTTAAGCTGATTGATCCTTAATGATCTTCATTAGCAACCTCCAGAAAACAGAATCTTGGAGGTGATGTCCAGACTTTGCCAGTCTCAGCTTCTTTCAACAGCAGCTACAAAAGTTCCTCTCTTGGTTTTCAAAGATCAAGATAGAGAGTTTTATAGCAGTAGAGAATATGATACAATGCCCTGACAGAACGGAAGTTAAAATTCAGGATAAAAACTGGTTTTGTTTTAAGAATTTTATTTGCTATATAGTTTTTTATGGTACTATAGATTTCATGTATTATAAAAACTGAATAATGTCTAAAATCAGTTTTTTTTTTTACTGAAATGTTAGCACAAAAGGTCGCAAAATTCTAGGAAATTTACTAGTGAGAGAAATGTTTTGTATGTTACCAATTTTATTTTGAGTATTCATTTTTGTTTTATGGGTTGTTTCATGGTTATGTATTAGGAAAACCATATTATCAGAATTGTGCCAAGATTGTTTTACTGGGTATGGTTGCTAAGAATGCTTTGACTTCTCATAGCCATAAGTAAGAGGTGAGAAGTGGACATCAAAGGTGAATGAGCCTCCCTGGAAAGGCTCAACAAGTTGAGGATAAATGACTAGCCTGAAACCCACTTGATGAAGTCTACCACAAGCAAAAGAGGACATCCTTCCCGAATGGAAAGATAAGAACAATTTATTTCAATGGCCATGAAGGTGGCTGAAGCAGATGCTCTGGAGTGCTTAGAGTTAGTCAGACAACAAAGACCCCAAGGTCACCACTGCATCCCCACAAGATCACCAATCATCTTCTCTTTGGTCTTGCCACTAGACTATGATGACTCTGGAAGAGAGTGCGGCTAACAACTTCCTCACCTAAGTATAATTCACATGCAAGTCAAGATGTCATGCCGGGATATCATTGGTCCTCTTCTAAACAAAGGATAAACAATAACCATATTATCAGAATAAATGTATCATTATAAGGAAAGATAGGTTTAAAAAAAGTATTTTCAGTAAGCCCTAATGAAAGATTACAGTTTTTAGTAGTCATGGAAATCAGTTCCCTATTTCCCATAGGTACAATGTATCAGCACTTGCCTTTGTTTTACTTTTGCTCCCTTTTTGAAGATTGATTTTATATATGCACTAAGGATGTCTCCCAGATAGATCAGAAGCTCATTGCAGTTATGAAGAATTTCAATTTCGTCTCAGGAATGACACAAATTGGGCTAATAAGAAAAAACTTATTGATGGATTGTAAAATACAAAACACCACAATCGCATGTGATCCTCACATCATAGTAGGAAGTAAATACTACAGGTATTATACCCATTTTATAAATTATACTCATGTTATTACTCATATATTATTCATATAAATTATACTCATTTTATAAATGAGAAAGCCGAGCCTCAGAGGGATCAAGAGTATTGTCATAGTCACAAAATGTAGTAGTTGACTGTTTTACTGCTTAAAATTCAATCCCACAACAATGCATTTAGAAGACATTTGGGAAATGCCAACTGTAATCTACAGCCATTCTCCTTTAAACTTTCTAAATTTGGTCCTAGGCATTTTGAAAGAGAAATGATATGTATTCAGATATAATGGACAGAGCAAACTCATGTTTTTCAGGCTGAACAGTTGATTAATATCATTCCAATACCATTTATAACAGCACTGCAAACAAATTAATATGCATTGAGCTGCAGGGACACAAAGGAGAAGCATATGAAGATAAACTATGTGTAAACAATGTCATACCCTGTGGAACTGGTGTGAAATGGAAATGACTAGTGAATTAGAACTTTAGAATCTTGCTAAATAACACATTGAATTCTGTTCCCTTGGGGGGAAGACTTAGATTCTCTTATTGATCCAGAAGAATTCTAATTTTTTTCAATTGGATTTGGGGTGGGATGATGTAGTGATAGAAACCATATAGTCAAGTTCCCTCATTCTGTTGCTTTATCTTATTTTATTTTACATTTTGGAAATGGTTCTTGGTTGTTTAGACTACCATTAATCACTTCCCTATTATGTCCCCCATGGAGCCTTCTCAAAATAAAAAAAAAAAAATTAAACAAAAATTTCCAAAACAAATCACTGTCCATACATTTCTGAGAAAAGCCCCATCATTTTATTGAAACAGGAATGTGAATCAAATAAGCCCCCTGGAATGAATATTGACTATTGCATTTTCTTCTAGTTCTATTATATTTTAGATCTGTCTATTGTTGGTTTTTGTCCTTCCTTCTTAAAAAGGACCAATGGACTCAGGAGAGTGAAATCTTTTTTTTTTAGGTTTTTGCTAGTCAAATGGGGTTAAGTGGCTTGCCCAAGGCCACACAGCTAGGTAATTATTAAGTGTTTGATACCAGATTTGAACCCAGGTACTCCTGACTCCAGGGCTGGTGCTTTATCCACTGCATTCCCTAGCCGCCCCTGGAGGGTGAAGTCTTTACTTGGAAGGGATTTGGATTTAAGTGAGGCAGGGTTGTGCAAAGTCTTCAGTCTCACTCTCTCCTCCAGAGTTATCTGGGTCCAATGACATAATAAAATAAGTATAGCTCAGGATGACTGAAGGTGGGCTATGATTTCATAATTGTAGCAATTACAAAAATATTTTACACCTTCCCCAATTCATTTTGCTACATTTTCTTTAGCTCCTACATGCATTCTCACATTTCTAAGAATTCCTTATAGATTTCATTCCTTAAGAATGGGATAGAAATTAAACCTGAAATTTCTTTCATGCATGGATCTCCCTCTATCACTGCAGAACAGCATCTTCTCTGTATCTATAGATTTACCTAAAATACTAAAGTTCCACTACTAAAGTACGTAAAGTATTGAATCCAGGGTCACAAAGACAGAATACGTAAACAGTAAGATGACCTCAGATTTTCCTCACCTCTAACCATTATACTATGGTACATCTGATTACTTACTCATCCCTCAATCTCATTATTCCTTATGACACAATAATCTTACATTTTTAAAATAATGCTTATTTAATCATCTGCCCAACTATTGGTGTCCCAATTTGTTTCCAGTGTTTTGTTATCCAGAAAAATGCTGGTGATTAATTTGTCCATAGATATTAAACTTTTGATTTTCTCTGTATCTTTCATTTGAATGGCAAGTTAAAAAAAAATTGAGTCAAGGGATATGAACAAATTGGTCATATTTTTCCATAAGTATAAATTGACTTTATGGATAGAAAATGAATGCCCAAAGAATAATTTTCATCATTTTACTTGTATTCCAGTATTTAATGAATTTGAACTAACTATATTTTACAGATAAGAAAAATGAAGTAAAGGAAGATGAAGGTCTTTGTGAAAGTTCTCCAGTAAGTAACAATGCCTCTCAGGTCAATTGTTTTCTTCACTTTGCCATGCTGCTCTTACTTTCAACTTTTTTTTTTTGCATGACATCTTCTAAATATTCCTATATGGGATGGTATTGAACTAATTCTATCATTTCCAGGATATGTTAGAACCCTTTAAATGAACTCAGTAGCTCAAAAGAGTTTGAATGGAAAAAATGGATAGCAAATAGATGAAAAATGCCTGTTATCTAGATTATGATATGTATCTAGACTGAGCATCCTTTGAGTTGTCTATTAGGACAGATTGGAAATGGACAAAAAACTGGGCCTATAACTAACCAGGAAGAGGGAAGCAGACTTGAGTTCTTGGCAAATAACAGAATTATTTTAATTATTTCAAGTTTCTACCTGAAACAAAGACCCAGTGTGATATTCTTCTGCTAATTTATATAGCTATGATTTATGGAATACAGTAGTCTCTGAAAATCTGTATTTAAGGATCGTTCAGAGGGCAATAAAAGAGCTACTGGAGGATGTGATCTTACTACAACTCATCACAAACAAAGGATTATGAAACAGATGTCATACAAAGTATGTAATCAGATAAAAATTCTCAAAATAAAACAAATATCAATTGATTATATAGCAAAAATGATCAACATTTTACAAACTGTCTGGGTTCAACAATGGGAGCCAGACAATGGGCAAAGAATAGAAGTACTCCCTCCAGGAGATGGATAAAATGATATGATCTAGCTTATAAAATACAAAAAAACCAGGGCTGAATTGTAATCAGCATCATCCAGAGCTTTGCACAGTGCCTGATATTCAGTGAGTGAAAGAAATGCCAGTTGTTTGATCACTAGATAGAAGACCCATCCATAAGCCCTTAGATTTATTTCAAGAATTTACATGCCAGATTGTGAATTTCTTAAAACAAAATGAAACAAAAGAAAGTGATAGGCATCTAGGGTGGAGGATAAAGGATAGAGACCTGGCCCTGGAGCCAGGAGGACCTGAGTATAAATTCACAGCCTCAGACACTTAATACTTACTGTGACCTTGGGTAAGTCACCTAAACCCAGTGCCCCACCAAAAAAAAAAGACAGATCATAAACTCCTTGAGAGTAGCAAACCATTTCATCTAAATACCATAGGTAAAATGATCTTCAAAGAATAAATATTTACTAAATTTTGCAATGGATTTGTACTCTTCACAGAACTGTCCACTTAACGCATATTAAAATCCATAAAGGATAGAATGGTTTAAGGTGATTCATTAAAATGTTTGGCTAATTTTTGTCTCATCTAAGTATATAGCATCATAAAATTTAGATCTAGAAAGAATCTTAGAGATTTTTTTTTCCTTCTCTGAACCGCCAGTCCTTAGGAGTCACTGGCACAATGTGGGCATTCAATAAGAGATTGCTGAAGGGCAGCTAGATGACACAGTGGATAGAGCACCAGCCCTGGAATCAGAAGTACCTGAATTCAAATCCAGCCTCAGACACTTAATAATGACCTAGCTGTGTGGCGTTGGACAAGCCACTTAACCCCATTGCCTTGCAAAAAAATAATAATAATAATAATAATAAGAGATTGCTGAAATCAACTGGCATTAAAGGGGAAAAGGATTAAGGATTTTCACAGAGTTAAAATATGGGGCAGCCATAACAGAACCTGGACTTGAACTCAGGTCATCTGATTCTAGATCCAGCTCTCTTTCCACAAATCCTTTTTTTTTTTAGATTTTTTCAAGGCAGTGGGGTTAAGTGGCTTGCCCAAGGCCACACAGCTAGGTAATTACTAATTGTCTGAGGTCAGATCTGAACTCATGTACTCCTGATTCCAGGGCCGGTGCTCTATCCTCTGCCACCTAGCCGCCCCAACAAAGCCCTTTCTTTTTTTTTTTTTTTTTAAGATTTTATTACTTGATTTTATTTCACACCAGGTGGTAGATGCAAGGCATTCCTTTTTAATAAAGAATAGACAATTAGCTTCACTCAGAATACACTTTTAATGCACATTTAAAAAAAAAGGATTCATCTTACAAATTGTTTTGCAATCCAAATATACAATAGCTTGGAAAACAAATAGTTTAGAAAACAAAAGCCAATGTAAAAAAGACTGATTAAAACAACTAAAACAGTACAGGTTTTCATATGGCTCTGATTTTACAGTTTTCTTACTGCATCATCAATATCAGAAATCTGTTCCTTCAGCTGGCTCCACTGCTCTGGATTTAAAGAAATACCTTTTCTACCAGGTTTCATTTCACCTTCCTGATCCATCCAGTATTCTCTAATATCAATTAGGACTTTTCCTTTAAAGTGCCGAACACTGACATATCTCATTTTTCCAATCTGGAACATATGATCATGTCGGCTGCTGCTGCTTTGCTTGGATGAAGCTGGTGCTTTAGAACTTTCTCCTGTCTTTTGCTTCTTTATGGGTTTTTCTGGAAGAGCTTGCTTTTTTCTCTTTGCCTTTTTGTCAGTTTCGCTGTCAGAATCACTCCCAGATGAGCTTGAAGAAATAAGTTCCTTTGATTTGGGCATTCTAGAGTTACAAAGCTAATGACTCAGGCTGGAGCTGAACTCAGGTATTCCTGCCGGCCAGGCCTGGCACTCTGAAATGTGCAAGATATCCGGGGTGGTTGCTCCGCTCCTGCAGCCTCGCACTCCGCCAACAAAGCCCTTTCTTAATAGAAAACAAAGTGTGTTCATGCTATCCTTTAAATCCTTAAAGTTCCCCTATATTACGACTGATATATTTTAATATACTCTTTGGGAGGTATGACTAACTTTTCATTAAAATATGAATTTTATTTAATTATGCCCTCACACAGACACATAAACCCACTAATCTTGAAAAGCAAGAAAGCCAATTAAAATGTTCTAGAGTGCATTACCATGAAATATAATGAGGCCTTCCAGCAAGTGGGCAAGTCCATTGACATTAATGATAACATCTGCTATCAAAACTACTTCCCAGCAGGAAGATTAGGGGAAAACTTGTAAAACTCAAAATAAATAAAATCTTAAAAAATGATAATTTTTTTCCATGAATGTAGATTTTAAATATATGTAAACTGCTTTTCTTGTTATGTGTCTCTTTTGCCACTGAAAAATGCCGGGGAAAATATCTGGGCAACTGAGAATGCTGACAGGTTTTATACTGGCTGACAGGTTTGATGTGTTAAAATGTCCTCATTTATGTAAAGGCTAGTATCCCTGTTAACCTGTTAGCACTTCAAATGTGATTCCCACCTAAGAACGCTACAAATTTCTCCAAAGTGTTTTCTTTTGCTTCTGAGGTAAATTCAGATTAGTTCTGATTAAAAACCAAAACAGGTTTTTTGATGTGAAAATATAGCCTTTAAGAATAACAGTTAAATAAAGTTAACTTGGCAACCAAAAAAAAGTGCTTCCCAGTCAAGATTCAAATTTTATTATCCCACTTTTTAGAGTTCCTTAATGTCTTTTTTTTCTTTAGGTTTTTGCAAAGCAAATTGAGTTAAGTGGCTTGCCCAAGGCCACACAGCTAGATAATTATTAAGTGTCTGAGACCAGATTTGAACCCAGGTACTCCTGACTCCAGGGCCGGTGCTTTATCCACTGCACCATCTAGCCACCCCATTAATATCTTTGTATTTCCCACATTGGATTCATGCCCTAAAAATGTCAAAGTTACAACTTCTCAAGAGTTTGTTTTCTCTATAGATTTTCTCTGACCTGATTCCCCCCCCCCCAGTCTCATTTTCCTCATTTGTAAAATGAGATTGAACTAAGTGACCAGGAAAGACACTTCTACTTTATATATTTTTTAGGCTTTATTCAAGGCAAATGGGGTTAAGTAGCTTGCCCAAGGCCACACAGCTAGGTCATTATTAAGTGTCTGAGACTGGATTTGAACCCAGGTACTCCTGACTCCAGGGCTGGTGCTTTATCCACTGCCCTACCTAGCTGCCCCATGAAAGACACTTCTAGTGCAAAATCTATTCTCTTTTGTTCTTTGTCTCAGTAACAGGAAAGAAACAAACTTTGTCCTTTCTCTTTTTTCTTTTTTTCAAGATTTTATTTGAGTTTTACAATTCCCCCCCCCATCTTACTTCCCTCCCCCCACCCCACCCCCCACAGAAGGCAGTTTGCTAGTCTCTACATTATTTCCATGGTAGATATTGATCCAAGTTGAATGTGAGGAGAGAGAAATCTCATCCTTAAGGAAGAAACAAAAAGTATAAGAGATAACAAGATGAGAGAATAGTTATACTCTTTGCAAGTTGGAAAACTTCATTCATGGCATTCATATCCCATCATGAAATAATGGTTGGCATTATTAGGTGTTAAATAAATGTTTTTAAATGGATTGTTCTTGCCCAGTTAGATTGTCACAGGGTCATCCCTCTCATTGCCAAGTTTTACATATTGTAAAGCTCCCCTCCCCTTCATTGGCCAAGTCCAATATATGTTTTAAATTAGTTGTTCCTAACAAATCAGTTAAACCTCATGTCAGTGGCAAAGAACAAAAACCATTTATTAGAAATATCTAGGACTGTGAGATAAAAATGCAGTAAAGTAAATGCTCCCAAAACATATGAGCCAAGCAAAGAACTTTCTAGTCTACCAAACCTCAGGGATGGAAGGTAATTAATCTAGTCAGCCCAGGTCTAACTCCTGCCTCATCCTTCCCTGTCCCTAAGATTGATCAAAACACCCAGAAAGTATTGGGATAGTCATTTGCTCAGTGCCGCAAGTATACCAAATCACCAGGCACAAGAAGCCAGAACTGCTTCATCAGGCGCTTAGCTCAACCCAAGTGCTAGGGAGTGCAGAATCTAGAAAAGAAGACACCACCTAGTACATGTGAGCCACATATCAACAGCAGAGAAGAGATCTCTCAGCAATGTACCATATGACTGGATCAGACACTAATGTTTGACCTCAGTGCTAGAAGAAACCTCAGTTTCCAACAGTGTCAAAGGCATGATTCATGTAACCATATGGAACTTAGTACTTCATTCATTTTTGTTATTCTTAAATATTGCTTTCCAAAACCCCACTTCTACATGTGTCACTAATCAGAGACCACATCTCCCAGATATAGAGCAAAATGCTTAGCATGTTAGTAGAAAAGGACAAGAAATATATTAAGAGAAAGTTAAAGTATCAGCAAAATACTCATCTCCCCAAACTTCTTTGCACCATTAAGAATAGAAGCTTATAACAATAATTTCACATCTTTCTGCAGAGCCTAAAAGTCCTTGCCTGCTTGTATAGTCCTCTTAAAACTTGCCATTGGATCCATCAACTCTGCTAAGAAAAAGTGAAACTATTGATCTTACATACTCTTAGCTCACTTAAATTCAATTCACCTGATTCCATGGTCCTCTTTGAGACAAAAGGACAAACAACAACTTAAATGAATAATCATTTAATGAGCTGTCCCACTCTTGACCAGTTGGGAAACACAATTCCTTCCTTCCTTCCTTCCTTCCTTCCTTCCTTCCTTCCTTCCTTCCTTCCTTCCTTCCTTCCTTCCTTCCTTCCTTCCTTCCTTCCTTCCTTTCTTCCTTCCTTCCTTCCTTCCTTCCTTCCTTCCTTCCTTCCTTCCTTCCATCCATCCTTCTTTCCCTCCTTCCTATGGGGATTGGTCATTGTTTGAGCCATGGCTCAAAGTGAATTTCTGGGGGGCAGATAGGTGGCACAGTGGATAGAGCACTGGCCCTTGGAGTCAGGAGTACCTGAGTTCAAATCTTGACTCAAGACACTTAATAATTACCTAGCTGTGTGGCCTTGGGCAAGTCCCTTAACCCCATTGCCTTAAAAAAACAAAACAAAGTGAATGTTTGGACCAGAAACATTAAGGGTCTTCCCCTCTGAGATTGATTCTTTTTTTTCTTTTCTTTTTCTAACTGTAAGTAAAAGAGGTCATTCTTTGCTTCATTTTTTTCTTACCTGCCTGATTTATGGAATGGGCACTGCCTCAGTCAAATTAAGATCTGTTAAAATCTTTAGTTTAAAAAGACCAAGATCTTTCACTGCATCCAGGGGCACTTCTCTGGCCACTGGAGGAAATGAGACTGGTGGGTTTGCAATCCTTTACTTAAATCCAATTCTCTTACGTGTCATAGCATCACCTTCCTGATGCCATGGCCCTCTTCAAGAACAAAGGACAAACAACAACAGCGGTATTTTCATCTCAAAGAGACTAGTCTTTGGCAGATGATGCAGTCATTAGTATCAATGGCAATGATTCCCACTGCACAACTGAGGACTTAACTGACTCATAACCTTTGAGTCCATTCAAAAGTCTTTACCAATCCTTCAAGTGCAGATGGGGCAATCTCAGAAACTAAGGCTTCCACCAAAAACATGGGATTACAATAGTTTTTTTCATTTACATAAATTCTATGAATGTATTAAATGCCCACTCTATGACAAGCACTTTGTTTCCTTGGCGGTCAATAACGTTATTGCGTACATAAGTTTAGAATCATGAAAGCTTCCTCAGTTTTGTAGTTGTCATTTAAGCCATGATAATATTCCCAGTCCTTGAATGTAGAGGGGGAGAAAGGAATCTGAGAAGTAAACATCACCTACGACATGCTGAAGTAGAACCAGCCTCCCCTTCACACATAAACATTCATCTAGAGGCCACACATAAAAACCATCCACCCCCACCTCTGAATGGGTGGGTTCTTGAGCTCCAATAGACATCTAAAAGTTCACAAGCAATGAAGCAATATCTCTACACCGACCATTTAATCTGTGAGATGCAGAAGGGCTTGGGTCCAAGAGGACTCTACAGTAATTAGACAAGCCAACAAGGATTAACTAAGAATTTAGTAGGAGCTAGGAATCCCATGTGCAAATACAAGGAGAAAGATAATTCTTTTCTTCATGAAATTTGCCTTCTAATGGAGGAAGCTAAAAGTGGAGAGGGACTAGGGAGGAATGAAACTAGATTGACTCCTTGAAATGGAGATTTGGGGAGGAAACAACCAATTTGAAGAAGAGGCTGAAGGAGTACAAAGTATTGATAATGTGGGAAGTCCAAGGATGAAACAAGCTTACCAGGTAAAGCGGTCTACCACAAGTAGAAAAGTCAGAAGCAGTGGTTCATCTAAAGACTGCTAATCTCTGCTAACTGCTATCTATCTCCACATAATCTTTTGTTTTTTAGGCTTTGCAAG
The DNA here is from genome assembly GCF_037893015.1 of Macrotis lagotis. Classification (NCBI taxonomy): domain Eukaryota; kingdom Metazoa; phylum Chordata; class Mammalia; order Peramelemorphia; family Peramelidae; genus Macrotis; species Macrotis lagotis. The sequence continues at coordinate 18,659,896 of NC_133661.1, forward strand.
GCAATGGGGTTAAGTGGCTTGCCCAAGGCCACACAGCTAGGTAATTATTAAGTGTCTGAGGTCGGATTTCAACTCAGGTACTCCTGATTCCAGGGCTGGTGCTCCATCCAGTGCGCTACCTACCTCCATGTAATCTTAAAGAAAACCTATGCCCCCACACTGATGCTCTGCATGTCATATCACAGAGATGGTCTAGACCAAGACAATGGCATAGTGAAAAAACTATTGGATATGGAATTGAAACACAAAGAGATGAATGAATGGATAAATTGATGGATGGATGAAGAGAAAGATGAAAAAAATAATTTGCTAAATGCTTTTTTCTGAGACAAACAGACTATTAAGTGTTAGGGACACAAATAAAAAAAATTAAATAGTCTGCTCTCAAGGACCTGTTGCTCTAGCTGGAGAAGACCACACATAAAAGAATATTCAGCTGTTGGGTACATACAAAGAATTATAATCCATAAGGGTTCAATTTTTAAAATAAATGAAATATTTCTTAGGTAATGTCACTAGATCAGATAGCAGGAAATGGGGCCTGCGAAGTCCAGAGGCTAGGCACCAGGTTGGAAGGCCCGGGGGTCTTTCATATCATCCAAAGCAAGAACCCGGACCAATTGTTCCCCTTCTCAGAGCTTCACTGTAAAACATGAATAATAATAAATTCACTGGCAATGTCACAGGATTGTTCAGAAGAGAATACTTTGTAAACTTTGAAGTTTTATATAAACTCTAAGAATGCAAAGTTAAAAGTAATGTAATTCTTGTTCTCAGAAAGCACAGTAGTTTTTTCTTTTTTTTTTTTAATCAGTCCTATAATTTCTTCAGGGTAAATGGTAAAAAGCCTCTCACATGGCAGGTTGGCCACTGCTCCACAAACTACTCCACAATTTGACATCTTAGTTGTCTCACATACTGAGAGGTGAAGTAACTAAGGAGCCAGGGTCCCACAACTTGTCTTGTCTAGGTCCAGACAGATCTTCCAGTCAACAAAGCTTTATCTCTATCACTCTACAACAAAGAGATAAAAACATACATGAATACATACATACAAACAGGCATCATGAAAATTGGATGATCAACTTGTTTGAGCCACAGCATAAATTGGAGCCAGATTTGGGATTTGGGGCAGGACTGAAAAGTCTGCTATTTATTCAGTAAACAATGGGAAGTCACTGAGGGTCTGATGTGAATGCTGTTCATTCAACAAGTCACATAGACAATGATGTCAAAGATTGATTATATCTGGAAGAGTCTTGCAGCCAGATCCCAAGAAAGTTAATGAGGACCTTTCTTAGGAAAGAGACAGGGCTGAAGGGGAAATGAATTTGAGGAATATTTCAAAAGGAGAATTGTTTGACCAAGATTTATGCTCCTTCCCACCCCCTCTGATCCAGGAAAACGGTTATCGGTGAAGTATTGCTACCATGGAGTAGAGTAAAAAAAAAAAAGTTCTGGAGTTAATAGACATAGTCAGTCCATTTTAATTAATTCAAGTTATCAATGGTTCATTTATTAAGTGCTCACAAGCATCAAGCATTATACTAAGTACCAAGAATTAAAAAAGAGATAAATACAAAGTTGCTGTTCCCAAGAGCCTTACATTCTACTGAGGAAGATAATACAAATATGAATATATCTATCTATCTATTCATATTTATATATACATATATGTATATATTTGAATAAATTATATACAGGATAAATTCAACTATGGAAGGAAGACAAAAAACATTAAGGAAGACTAGAGAAATCTCCTTTAAAAAAGTAAGATTTTAACTGAGACTTGAAGGCATTCTGGAAGCAGAGGAGAGGAACTGTCCCAGCCATAGGAAAGAGCTAATGAAAATACAAAGGCTAGAGATGCAGCATCTCTTGGGAGGAACAATAATGAGGACAGTGTCACTGGACTATAGAGTATAAACTGGGGAGGGAAGTATAAGAGGATTTTCAATTGGAAGAGGCTAGGATATGAAGGGCTCTGAATACCAAACAGAAGACTTTATATTTGATCCTGGAGGCAATAGAGATCATTGATTATACACCTGCCATGATCAGATCTACACTTTAGAAAGATCAATTTGAGAGCTAAATGTAGGATGAACTGAGGTAGGAGGGACTTGAGACTGGGAGATCATTCAGCAGGCTATCACAATAGTCTAAGAACAAGAGTGATGGCAGCAGAATCAGAGGAGAGAAGGGGGCATAAGAGATGGAAGAACTTGGCCATGGATTGGATATGGAGTGAGGTCTTAAAGAGAGATTGAGGAATTAAAGATGACACCTAAATTGCAAGTCTAAGTGACCCCAAAAATAATAATGCTCTCAGCAGTAAGAGAGAAGTTAGGGAGAGGGGAGTATCTGGGGGAAAGATATTCAGTTCAGTTTAGGATATACTGTGTGGCAGATTTCTAAGGGACAATCAATTTGAGATCAGCAGTTAGAGATGTGACCCTGGAGGTCAAGGTTGAAGCAATATATCTGGGAAACAAATTCATGGGAATAACACCCATTGAATCTTTGGTAGTTATCATCAGGATGAAAAGGGAACTGTTGCCTCTGTCTTCTTGCAGATTGCAAGTTTGTTCTCTTGTGGCTTCTTTTCCTTATCAAGGATGCCCTTCTCATTCCTATTAATGTATCTCATCCAATTAACGTAGTGTCTCCTAGTGACAATCTTGTGCATGAAAGTTATCTTCAAGCATTAGGTCAATGACTCATTCTAAATCCACAAGTAGTTGACTCTCTCACCTTTCTGCATCGAATCATAAATGTCCAACTAAATGGTGCCATAGAGATCAACTAGATCCACCCTTACCACACATCCCCACCCCAACCACATTCATTTTAAACCTGGAGAAGGATAAAGGAACTTGTGACTTGGCCCAGGTCATAGAGACAATCAGTGTCAGAGGCAGAATTAGAACCCAGGTCCTACTATGCTCAAATCATAATCCATTTGTAAAATACCTCATTGGGTGTGAGATAAAGGAAACAATGAAGATGGGAAAGTGTCCTGGTTTAGACCAACTCCCTCTCTAAACTCTTTCAAGTGATTAGAAATCCCAAAGAGGGCATGAAAATGATCCACTTGCTTGAGAACCTCACAGACCGTAAGACTCACCTCAAGTCTAATTCAAAGATGTGTGAGTTCCTGAAGCTTTAGATTCAAAACTGTGTAGAGTGTAGACTTAGAGGCAAAGTAGAATCAAAATATAAAAGTGACCTCAATGGCCTAAGGTGGTCTTGGAAAATCGAACTGGACCGAAGTCCTCCCTCTGAAATACAGTGACTCTGTGGCCTAAGAGACAGTTAAACTACTTTAGCCTCAGTTTCTTCCCATGTCAATACTTGATAATTACAGTGTTGCCTAGATCAAATCAACATCACCCTCAGTATTGCCATCATTTACATAGCACTTTGCACATATATTTATAAATTTGCATGCATATATAATATTTTGCAGATATCTTATTTGAACTTTTTTTTTACAGATAAACAAATTGATCCATATCAAGATTAAATGATTTTTCCCAGGACTGCACAGCTAGTAAGGGTCTAAGCCTTCTTTAACTCTAGGTCTAGGAGCTCTTATCCACTGTGCCAGCTAACCACCTCCAGATGATGCCAAGTTCCCATCCAGGAACAAGTCAATGACTTTATGATATACTATGATAAAGTCTATCCCCAATATCTGGGGCCCAGATGAGTTGGTATCTGACTCCAGATCTCCAAAGTGTGGTGGAGAAGAGAGAGTGAATACGCTGGCTCTGAAAGTTTGACTCTCTTAGGAAATATTAAAATGCACTCAGTTCAGCGTAAAGCAATAGTGAAGAGCCCTTTCGATAACTTTAACCTTGTTATAACAGATGTTCCGTGAGCTCAAGTGGAACACTGGCTGACTTCAGAGAGCTGAGAGAAACTCATTCTCCTTCTCATTGCTGCTGTATCAGGGCAATTGAGAAGAGAAGCAGAAGGAGAGGAAGCAGGGGGTAGTAGAAGCTGGAGTTCTTTGGTGCTGGGAGAATGAAGACACTGAACAGGGGAGACAGCAAAGCAAGGCCTCAGATATCTTTAGAAACAGAGCAAAGAGAAAGGCAGATGGAGGCATTTTGGGAATTGCATGGGTCCCTGGGAGATGACCTGGAGGAAATCCAATTGGGAGCAAGATTCTCCCAGCATGATTCTTGGCCTGGCATCCCACTTCATACCCATACTTACACATCTTTCAGTTTTCCTAAGAAAACATTCTGTTACTTGCGCTCCTGATTTACTTTCCTTGTTTAATTAACTTAGAAGTTAAGAAGGCATTATTTTCCCTTAAACTCTCTATTTAATTAAATGTAATTTAAATCATAAGACATTATTCTGCACTGGGAAGAACACCAAATCTGAAGTCAAAGAATCTGAGAGATTAAGCTCTGTCCTAATAGCTCTTTGACCTCAAGTAAGTCACCAGACCTTTCTGAGACACAGTTTTCTTGCTTGTTCCTCCTTCTCCTACCTAAATCTTTCCAGTTTTAATCTGTGTCATTGCCATCTCAAAGTACCTATTTAAAATGCATCTCCTGTCTAAAGAGAAACCCTGAAAAGTCAAGTATTACGAGTTAGAGTTTAATTATTTAAATAAAGTTTTCTGCTTTCATTCAGCCCCTTAATAAAGAGAATTGTGTTCACTAAATGTGACTCCATGGACAAAGGGAAGAACTAGAAATATGAAAATGTTTTCATTTAATAACATTTATTTTTACAACATACAACCAGGCTCAGCAAACATATCCCATTTTGCTAAGAATATTAAACAAGATAAAGCAAACTGTATCCAGATCATTTATTTCCATTCCCTTAGGCAACATGCAGAGACATCAGGCTTCAAGAAATATAATTAGTCCCCCAAAGGTCTTCCAGGTAAGAATGAGATGAGTCAAATTCTAGCAAAAGGCAGAATGGGATAATGGAAATATCACAGATTTTGGAGTAAGGACTCTGGTTTTAAATCCAATATTTGGATTTTGTTACCTAAGGAACCTTGGACAAATAACTTCCCCTCCATATACCTTTGTTTCCTCTGAAAATCCCCAAACAAAATGAAAAGATTCTCCTCCAAAGAGATGTGGGAAATTGAAGGTTAAAAAAAAAGCATGTAGCATCATCATCAGGCTTCATCAAATCATTCATTTGCTTCACTTAACAGTATTTTTATATAAAACCATACTCTATGGTGATTATTGAGAAATGACAGTAATGTATAAAAACATAACAACATCAAAAATAACAGTAACTAGTGTGCATACAGCACTTTGAGATTTTACAAGCACTTTAAAATATCTCCGTTTACTCTCACAATAATCCTAGGAAACCAGTACTATTATTCCCATTCCACAAATGAAGAAACAGAGGGTAAGAGAAGTTAAGTGATCTCCCCAGGGTCATTTAGCTAACAAGTATTTATGGCAGAATTTAAAGCTAGGACTTCCTGATTGCAGTTCTAACCCTCGATCCACTATGCTACCTCAATGTCCTCTAGATATTTAAAGGAGAAAAAGAAGGAAGGAGGAATAAGAGGAAAAGGAAGAGGAAGAAGAAGAAGAAGAAGGAGGAGGAGGAGAAGCAGAAGGAGAAGGAGAGGAAGAAAGAAGAACGAAGAAGAAGGAGGAGGGAAGGGGAGGAGGGGGAAGGAGGAGTCGTACAAGAAGCAGAAGAAGAAGAAGAAGAAGAAGAAGAAGAAGAAGAAGAAGAAGAAGAAGAAATATTTTTCAGAGGCATTGTAGTATAGTGGATAAAGGGCTGTTCTCAGAGCCAGAAAGGTATCAATTTAAGTAGTAGCCCCATCTCATACTGGCTATGTAACTTTGGGTAAGTTGACATCCTTTCAATGTTCTATGTAACTCTCTATGTATTTTATTTCATGCATTTAAAAACATTTTCCTTAGAAAGGTTCCATGCATTTCTCCAGTCTAACAGATGGGTCCATGAAATGAAAATGATTAAGGACCTCTGGTTTAAAAAATATGAAGAATATCAGGTCAAGATAAAGTTTCAACCTTCATTTATAGTGAGAGTCTTCTCACCCATGAGTTCCCTATATCAAAAAATCACAAGTTGAGCCCATGTGCCTAATATATTGTTTGGAAAACCTTTCCAAAATTATAAAACATTTCCTATCTTTTTTATACCAATTGATTCATACCTGACATGACCATGAGCCATGAATTATTTCAGACCAGGAAATGTGATGGGAGAACAAATATACTATGAAACGATGTTTTTTAAAAAAAAGTAGGGCTAGAGGGATAAGAATGAGGGATATTCAATGTAAATCCCACATGCTCCACAATTTTGTCCATGATGTCTAGAGAATGGGGAGAAAGCCATCTGCAGATTGGGAACATGGACAGAAATAATATAGGATTAAACATGGATGGTGCATGATTATGTCATTTCACTCTTCAATATTGCAAAAGTTTTCCACATTTTTCTAACATCATTGAGCTCATCGCTTCTTAAAATACAGCAGTCTTCCATCACATTTATATGCAACAACTTTTGCAGCCATTTCTCAATTCACATTCAAAGTTATAGTTGCTAACTAAATTTCCCTCCATTTTGCTCCCTATCTTACTCTTAGTCTCTTTTGCACCCTATACCTATTACCTTCTCTTCCTCACTTTACCTCCCGATTTCCTATTTTATCCACACCTCTAAAAATATCTCTCATATAGTTACCTCTACCCTCCTAATTTTAATCAATCTACCCTTCAAAAAGTCCCTCACCAACCCTGTCCCCCAGTTATCTTTCCTCCCTATAAGATCTGATGTCTTCTCAACTCATTAGATTTATGTTGTTTTCTCTTCAACAAAGATGAGATTAAGGTTCCAATATCACCAGTCTCCCATTCCCCACCTACGTTTTCTGTATTATTAGTTCTTCCTTTCATGTCCTATATTTATAATTTTTCTTATTAACCTTTTTCTTGCTCAGGTTTAATATGACATAAAATGAAAGAGTTTCTGGTAGAATAACTCAAAATTCTCCAGCCACTTTGGCTGATTCTCCAGCCATTACATCATAATCAGACCACAGGATCATTTGGTGCTTTGAAAGTCCACATAATACTGAAGGCTTTATTTAAATAATATATGGTCACTGGACTCTTAGTGATGCCTTCAATATGCACACTATTCAAGTAGGAAGAAAGAACCAAAGATCTGGTTCTAAACTTCAAAAAATTACCTTCAAAAATGGGTTTATTATCTAGTTACATTTAACCAAGATTTGAAGAAAAGGTATATATTCTCTATAAAAATAAGCATTTGTGTGTGATTCCAAACTATAGAATAGCATTTTACTAATATCTCTCTTGAAGATGAAACTGAAGGATATTGAAATAATATACCACAAAGAATATTGGGTTTGAAGTCAGAAACCCCAAAGTTTCAACTTACTCAGTTGTTTTAGGAAAATAAGATGAGGAAGATGAGACAACTGCTCTAACTCTCTCATATAACCAATATCCTCAGACTCTAGAATGAGCAGCAAATGCTTTTCCTTGATTCCCATAGAGTCTTTATTTCAATAATGTCTTTCATTTTGAAACATAAAATTCATCCTCTTGAGACCCTTGGAAATACAATTTTCCTCATGACACCCTAGACAACCTGATCTTGCTGGACAAAACCATCAAGAATTATACTCCATGTGGTTCCAAAATTGGACAATTTAGCAGATTGGATCCTCAGATTCCACTATGGGATAAATAGGTCTGGAAGGGAAATAAACTATAGATGCTAGGGGACATGAGCAGCTAAATCTCCCAGGGAACATTTATAGCAGATGGCAGTCTTTTCTTCACAAATGGATGGCAGAGACACTGGCAGCAGCTTCTACAAATTCTTACAACCCTACCCACAGCCAGATGACTTCAGAAATAAACACAGAACACTAACTGCATGTTCCCCACTTTCTACCTCCTTAAATTGAGTGTAGAACTTCTTACATAAGAAATCTCTTCTCCAGAAAGTAGAGTACAGACTAAGTACATTTACCTCAAGGCTATTAGGAAAGGATATCCATGAAAACTTCATCTTCCCTTCTCTTTGACTAAATCACCTTGTTTAATGCCTCTCAATAACTCTACAAAATCATGTTCCATTCTTTCATTCACTACTCAAGTGAGGTGAGATGAGTCAATGGAAGGATAAAACCCCAGGTGGCCCAGGAAGTCCCACTAATGAGCAGCTAGGTAGTAAGTGACAGATTTGGACTGAAGCAGCTTCCCACTGGGATGCTGAGGGGTTTGCCTTCACTACTCTATAATTTATTGGAAACATGATATCCAGGCCCATTAACGAGCTGAATCTGTAGGAGGCAAAAATTCACTTGATCAGGGTGGGGATAGTCTGAGTGTACCACTGCAGAGGACATGCACACCAAGCCCTGGAGCAGGCAGCTGGGAGGCACTAGCCCCATTTCCCAGAATATCCTAGAACTCACATTTGTGAGTGCCAAGGGCAAAGGGAGCATTTTAGGCTGGCATCCATGAGCAGCTCTGCTTTATATGATCACAAAGGAAAATGTGGGAACAATGGTTCTCATGGGGAAGGAAGTTAGAAACTCATCCTTCAAGAAAGAGACTCCTCTAGAAGTTAGTGAAAAAAAATTAGAACCTAGTTGATTATTTGATGCTTTGAAAATCCAAATAATAACTAAAGCTTTATTTAAATGATTTATGTTCACTGGACTCTGAGTGATGCCTTCAAACAATCAAAAACAAAAAACCTTTAGCATTCCTTATATGTCTCTGTCTCTGTCTCCCTCCAAGTATCTCAGTTTCTCTGCTTAATTCTCTTTTTCTCTGTGTCTGTGTTTGTGTGTGTGTGTGTGTGTGTGTGTGTGTGTGTTTGGTCCTCTAACTAACTCTGTCTCTATCTGTGTGTGTGTGTCTCTGACTCTGTCTATATTTTTCTGTGTCTGTCTTTATCTCTGTCTCTCTGTCTTTCACCTCTGTTTCTCATCACTGTCTCTGTCTCTGTGTGTATGTCTGTCTATGTCTCTGTGTGAATGTCTGTCTATGTCTCTGTGGGTGTGTCTGTCTCTGCCTCCTGTTTCTGTCTGTGTCTGTATCTGTGTTTTTCTGTCTGACTCTCTCTCTCTCTCTCTCTCTCTCTCTCTCTCTCTCTCTCTCTCTCTCCTCCCTCCCTCTCTATCTCTCTGTTTCTCTGTCTCTGTCTCTCTCTTTCCCCCTCATAACCCATTATCAGAGTCCAAATATAGCAGTTTTATCTTGATCTCATTGTTCCCTGATAATCATAATTTAAATTACTCACTCTCCCTTCAAAAAGTCCAGCAAATTCCCTTCCTAAATACCTTTCCTTGCCTATTCTATCCAATCTATCTTCACCTTAACAAATCCTTCAAGAATCAACTCCAAAACTACCTCCTCCATAAAGACTTTTCTGATCTCTGCAGTAAGAAATTAGATTTATTTCCTCAAATCTTTCCTATAACTCAATAGCAGACTCTTCCACAATTAGTTGCTGTCTTTTATTGCCTATTTGAGTCATGTCTCCTGTATTGGATTGTAAACTGGCTGAGTAAAGGAGATAGGTCTTGGTTATCTTGGTACCCCCTCCCCCTTCAGCACCTGAGACAGGCCATTGTCTATATTAGGAACAGACAGTTCAGACTTTTTATAAGTGGACCATTTAGCAGAGCTCAGTAAAGTGATTTTTATGTAATGAAATTTTGCCTGCAGACTTGAGGAAGGGAGGGTTGAAGGCAGAAACACTCCCCGCTGCTTCCACGTATATCCAGAGAGGAAAGCCACTGGTACAAAGTTCAAGGACACATGGGGGACAGAGAAACACTCAGAGCTGGGGCCAGTCACCTGGGGACCTGACCAGAACCAGACCTCTTGGGCAGGGAAACATGGATACAGAATGAAAGCAGACAAACAGGTGGGAGTCTCAAGCTAAGCCCCAATCTTCCTGTGACTACTCCCAGAATTCATTCTTTCATTTCCATTTAGAGGGTTTTTTCCTTTAGTTATGATTTTTGGAGGGGAGAGGCCTTAGCATGCCAAGTTGAGAGGGAAGAGAGATTAAAAGCATAGTACTGTATGGTAGAGTTAACAAAGGTGTTTTTTTTTTAAATGCAGAATTCTTTACATAGAAAAATTTGCATGATGCAATTTTTTGTAAAGTGAGAACTGTATGTAGAAAGCTTTTGAAAGATCAGATAAATAGGGCTTTGAAATTAAAAGTATTTTTTGTACAAGTTCTTGAACCTCTTCACTTCTTTCATTCATCTATTAAATAGCAATAATAATACCTTCCATAGCTACTACTTGTGAGATATTTTATGACTCATTTGACCCTCACAACTTTCTGTGAGAGTTATGAATCTATAGACAGGATTTCTCAAAAGGTCCTAGCACAGTTTCAAGCTATTGAAGTTATACACTAAGATTTGAGATTGGGGCAGCTAGGTTGCCCAGTAGATAGAGCCTTGGTCCGGGAAGAGAACCTGAGTTCAAATCTGACTTCAGACTGTTAGCTGTGTGACCTTGGGCAAGTCACTTAGTTCCATTGCCTTGCAAAACAAAAACAAAAGAAGATATTATATATATGTATATATATATATATATATATATATATATATGTATTTGTAGACATGGATACTACTAAACTGAAACACAGTGTATCTTGATCAAAGTCAAGGATTGGAAATCATAGGCTTAGATTCAAAGTCCAGGAATTTATTCCATTCTGTAGGCTATTCTAGTCCTCTGGACTGGAATAGATGTTCTGGCCTCGGGGAATACACGCACCATCATAGTTCCCAAAGATATAGAAGGACATTTGGTGGTTTGTCTTCAGTTTCAAATTTCATTTCCCATTTGGAAATGAATCCCTCAAAGGAAATCAGCATCATGAACCTATATAATGCTTGCCCACATTTCAATTCTCTTTATCTTTATTCACAAGAGAAGTAAATTGATATGATTCTAATCTCACATCAAATCCATTGAATAAGTCATTAGTTTGTCTTCATTGTTTTTTTAAAAAAACAAATTCTTATCCATAACTTTGTGATAGTCTCTTTTTGTTCAAATCTCAAATGTCTTTTTTTAGTTTCACAGAATCACAGATCACTGATGGAAAAGATCTTAGTAGCCTTTCAGTCTAATCAATACTTATAAAAGAATGCCCAAATTCCATATACCTGAGAAGGGGTTGTGAAGTCTCCATCTGAAAATTTTCATCCAGAAAATGGAAATATGCTCTACACCAGTGCAATCCATTCTATTTTAGTAAAGTTGTAAGTTGTGAGGAGTTTTGCTCATTTCTTCAGGACTAAATCTACCTCTTTTGAACTTCATTTCTCATTACTTTGTCTTCCGCAATTTAACACACACACACACACACACACACACACACACACACATACACAGTCATACACACACACAAACCCACACAGACACACACACATATGCACATGCACACACAAATATATATGATATTGATTTCAATTATTGAAGAATAACAAATAAGAAAAAGCAAAATCATTTTCTGATGTTGCATCATTACATAAGAGATGGTTTGAGTCCTTGATGGCCATGCTGTAGAAATACAAGTTCTGAAAGGGGACAGCTAATTTGAGAGATTACAATTATTACCTAGGCAATGAATTGTCTAAGAAAAAATAAACTAATTTCAACAAAGTTCAAGCCCAGGTTTATTGGAGTCTAATGATTTTCACAAGGGGAATGGAGATGAGGAGGACCCACTGAAATTATATCAGAATATCTACCAAATTCATAGATTTATTCTATCCAATGAATTTATCTTTTATTTGAAAGACCACTAAGATGGAAAGGGACATATAGATAATGTCATATGAGGATTATTGGAAAGAACCACACTTACGTACCCTGGAGAAGAAAAGAATAAATGACACCTTGGTTGGTTTCCAGAATGTGTAGGACTTCCCTGTGGAACTATGATTAGACTTATTGTGTTTAATTCTAGAAAGCAGGAATTGATGGGTGGAGGTTGGAAAAAGTCAAATTGATGCTTGATAAAAAAAAAAAAACAGCCACCTAGTAATAAGAGTTACCAACAAGTGATGTGGGAAGCCTTGAGAAGAAAAAGGATCTTCCTTCACTGGTTGTCTTCAAACAAAGTTTGGGCCAATTTTTGTCAATTATGATACAGTAGGGATGATTTTTAAGAAATAAATTAGGTGAGATGAACTTTGTGTTCCCTTCCAACACTAAGATTCTATGATTCACAGAATAATTGGTAGGAAAACATCAGACATATTAAATTATAGACCCTTGAAATACCCTAGAAAAGTTTCCTCCATTTCTTAAGTTCCACCTAAAATCCCATTTTAAAAAAGAAGTCTTTCCCCATACAGATGACATCCTTACCAGACTATACCTTCTACCATAGACCACCTAGGTGATAGTGTGACTAGAAAACTGGTTTTGGAATCAGGACAACTCATCTTTGTGAGTTTAAATCTGGTCTCATACACTAACTAATCCTGTTTGCAATAGCTCCATATCTAAATAATGAGCTGGAGAAGAAAATGGCAAACTATTCCAGTACCTTTGCCAAAAAAACTACAAAATGGGATCACAAAAAGACATACATGAATGAAACTACCAAAAAAACCCTCCTCTATACAATTCTTTCTTAAAATAATGGGAGATATAATGGGTCTCAAGCTCAAAGAGTCAATATTGTAATATGACAGCCAAGGAAATTCACAGAAACAGCTCAAGATGAATGAGATGAAAGTATTGTTCACTTTTTCCATGGTCAGATGACATCTGGAGAATTGGGCAAATTCTAGGTGCCACTTTTAAGGAAGAATAACCTTATAATGGACAATACCCAAAAGAGAACTATCAGAATGGTGAAGGACCTTGAGTTCATTTCATAAATCAAAGTAATTAACATGATTAGGATAGAAAGTTGGCACAGAATTAGGCCATGGAATGATAGTTTTCTTCAACTATTTGAAGGTTCAGTATCTTGTTATACTTGAATGCAAAGCCTAGAACAAGGAATCCATGAAGAGAGTGGCAAAAGAGTCAAGCTTCAAGTAAGAAGACAAGATAGAACAGAACTATTCACAAGTGCAAAGGTTTCCTCAAACCAACAATGAGTTGCCAGTCCTTGAAACTCTAAAATTAAAATTTGACAGATATAAAATATTTTATAATAGTATTTCTTTATCTGGGAAAGATGTTTCTTGGTATTTGTTGAGATCCCTTTCAACAAAATTTATCTGATTCTAATCCCTTTTCTTCCTTTTTTCCTTCCTTTTTTCTAATTTCCTTCCTCTTTTTTTTATTTGCTCTCATTCTTTTTATGCTTCCTTGTATTCTTCCTTTCTGTTTTCTTCTTCTGATTCCTTCCATAGCTCTTCTGATTTTTTCTTTATTTAACCTTCATTTATTCCTTCCTACTTCCTTCCTTTAGATTCTCTTAAATTAAGACCACAGAGAAAAAAAATTAATTAATGCTAATTTTTAGATTCCCTTAGGAAAACTATCTTGTAAAAATGCTCCTTTGCTACCTGAAAGATGAGCAGTGATCACAAATGCTCCTAAAGAAAAGATCCTTCTTAGTCACATTGACTAACTTTCTTGAACTATGTGGTTCTTTAGCTACAAAAATCATCATATACATTTCCTCTATTATCAGAGTTCACCTTGTCACCATTGATATTACCATTGACGTCTTCACTCAGTGACTTTGACGAATACTTTCAGCTTTTATCCCCAGGGTGTTTGCCAATATGACAATGATGAAGTCTTCTGTATTCCTGACAGTCCCAGAGACTTTCATACGCATATCTAATTTCTGGGAAATTGCTCGAGTAAGAACACTTTTTTAAAGGATAGATCAGTATGCCGAAGAGAAAAATGAGACTTTGTAAGCTGACTTCATTTCTGTTAATGGTTCAAATATAAGATAACGACAGTTTTTAGGACACAAACTGCCCATTTTGAGTCTCTATTTCATATTTCTAAAAATGCATTTGGGAAAAAATGTCATTTTTGCATTTCATCCAAGAATGTGGCATAGTGTCATCTCTGTACTTGGAAAATGAATCATAATATAATTTAACCACACATTATTAGTTGGATTGAAGACTGGGTTTAGAATCAGGAAAACTTGGGTTCAAACCATGCCTCAAAACTTTACTAACTGTGTAACCCTTAGCAATTCATTTAAATTTTCAATGTCTCTATTTCATTATCTATTATAGTTACTATTATATTTCTTAATTCATTGAATTATTGTGAGGAATTAATGGGATAACCATGCACTTTACAATCCCTAGTTTTGCAGAGTACTTACAATACCTTCTTTTTCTCCTCTTCCTCTTCTCCCTCTTTCTACTATTACTACTACTACTATTGCTAAAACTATGTCTGTGACTTTTTGAAAGGCACTATTATGGATTTGGGGGTTTATGAATGTATCTGGGCTTCATTATCCCCATATCATAGAAGACAGTTTATCAGTATTGTACGTCAATCTCATGAAGGCGTGCTTGCCCAGGTCCTGGATACTGGACGATGCTCGTGAGATTTCCCAGTTACCAATGAAGTAAAACAAGGATATGTCCTTGCTTCCATCCTTTTTTAACCACCTTAGCAAAAGCCTTCAATGAGGAATGTGGCCTCAGAGACAGCTGTGGCTCTGATGGCAAACTCTTCAACTCGAAAAAGCTACAAACCAAGAACAAAGTGGAGGGAGTGTTGTGTAGGATATTCTGTTAGCAGATGATGGTGCACTCAAAGCAGCCTCTGAAGCTGAGATGAAACAAAGTATGGATCGAATCTTTGCTGCTTGTGCTCATTTTGGTCAACAATGAACCAAGAAAATCCAAGTGCTCTATCAGCCAGCATCACATCATCCATATGTGAAACTATCAATTACAGCAAATGGAGAAATTTTGAGTTCTGTGGAAAAGTTCACTTACCTTGGCAATGTCCTTTCCTGGGAGGTACGCATTGACAATGAAGTTGCCAGAACCAGTATTTGAGAGACTCTGAAAGAAAGTGTGGGATAGAAGAGGTATTAGACTGACTACCCAACTGAAGGTTTACAGAGACATTGTGCTGACCTCATTGCTATTTGCTTGTGAAACCTGGACAGTCCACCAGTGCCATCTCAGGAAACTGAACTGCTTTCATTTGAATTTTCTTAGGAAGATTCTGCAGATCATTCGGCAGAAGAAGATACCAGATGTTGAGTTCCTTTTTCGACCTAAATTGTGGAGCATTCCAACATTTCTACAGAGGGTACAATTACGATGGGCTAGATATGTTGTTGGGATGTTAGCCATATGCTTGCCAAAAAGATTATTTTATGGAAAACTCAGAAAGAGGAAGCACTCACAAGGGGATCAGAAGAAGCAATACCAAGACACCTGGAAGGTCTCACTAAAGAACCTTGGAATTGAATGTACATCATAGGAAACACTTTAACAGGACCAGCATGGCCTGTCCTCATCAGTGCTGGTGCTGTGCCTTATGAGGAAGGTAGAATTGAAGTAGCTCAAAGGAAACATGACATCCATAAGTTTAGAGTAGCCACCCCTGTGGTTCACATGGACTATTTGTGCCCACCCACTGGTAGAGCATTCCAAACTCGTATTGGTCTGATCAGCCACAGTCAGACCCACTGTCATTTGTCTCGTAGTGATGTCAACAAAGGACAAGAACCAGAACCAGAACCACATATGACAGAGGCACCCACATGGGAGATGGCAGAGATTTACTTCTGGGAAAAGATATTTCATGTTTCCCAACAATTTGGGTGGAACAGACTCTATCCTTTGGCTGTGTAGCAAGAAAATGTGGCATTTTTCAAAATACCAGAGTCTTTCTCTTTCCAAAAGCATTCAAGTTTCTTGGAGTCAGATGAAGGTCATCATACCTAAGTGAGGTGAGGGAGGAAGTTATATCTTCTCCCCTACTTTTAGACACTATGCCCCCAATAATTGAGTTTGGGATTTTAATCATCTGCTCACTTTAGCTCTAGGCACAGGCCCAGCAATTCAAACCATTATAAATCCTAAGATAAAATTTCAGGCCAGTTATAGCTTTTTGCCCAGCAGAGAAGCCCTGAAAAGTCAGGGTGTTAGGACTACAGACAGGGAGACTTGCTGAATTGAATGGGTCACTACAAGAAGATAATTGAGTTTAGTTATGAACCTAATGGTCCTCCCTTTCCTGGAGACTGAAATTGTCTGTGTGGATTTTGCCTCCCAGGTGTTAGGAAGGTGGTGTTTGTATATTTATTCTTGCTATACCATTAAAGTAAACATTGTTATGTAAAAGTTAAATTAAATAGTAAGTGCTCAGATGGAACTGGCTTACAATTGACCTCTAAAGTCAGGGAATGCAATCTCTCACCATTTGAGTCAATGACAGGGAGACAACATGCCTCTAATATCTTAAAGGTACTAGAGACACCTGAGAGAGAGAGAGGTAAAATCTAACAGTCATGGTAGAGTGTACAGAGTGTTCAGATTGGACTAGTATCTCTGATGTGGGGGGCCTTTTCAGAACTGCTTATCCAAATTTGGTGCCCACCTGCCACCCAACTCTCACCTGCATTTCTAAGAAGTTTGAGTATTCACAAAGACTCCCTGATAAAACTATGTGACCAGGTAGATTAGACTAAATTGAGGATAACTGACAGGCCCCATGCCTATCAGTGAATTAGAGGGATGTCTACCTCAGGCATGGTAAAATGGGTAGATGAGAAAAATTTGTTCTAGCAGCAATGAAGGCATCAAAGGCAGGTACTATGGGATGCTCATAGCTTAGTTGGACATCAAAGATATAAAAATCAGGGGCGGCTAGGTGGCACAGTGGATAGAGCACCAGCCCTGGAGTCAGGAGGACCTGAGTTCAAATTCATCCTCAGACACTTAATAATTATCTAGCTGTGTGACCCTGGGCAGGTCACTTAACCCCATTGCCAGCAGAAAAAAAAAAACAGAAACAGAAACAAAAATCAAACCCTGAATCCTGAGTCATCATCAGTCATCTTGAATTTTGCCTTGTCACTAAACTGCAATGACTCTGAAAGAGAGAATGGCTAAAAACGTTTTTCAATTCTTCTTTATTTAAATCCAAGACAAGACATCACCTTCATTATGTCCCTGACCCTCTTCAGAAATAAAATACAAACAATAACAATCTTGATTTTCAAGCAGGAGCCTAGGTTAGTCACTTTTAAAGAATTATAAAATGAGAGATAACTCCTGTCCTCAAGGAGTTTATGGTGGGATGAAGGGAATCAATATGGGATATAGTGATCATGGGATCATAGATTTAGAGTTGGAAGGGATATAACAGGCTATGTAGATCAACATTCTCATTGTCCAGATGAGAAAACTCAGGGATAGAGTCATTTTGACTTGTTGAACATGAAACACAATAAGTACATAGAATAATTTGAAGAACCAAAACAGTGATTATCCAAAATTTCATTGGTAGTAATACTGAAGATAAATCTTTATCTTTATCTTTTATCTTTAAGGAAGGTAAATTTTCTAAGAGATAGAGGAAGGAAACTAGTACATTGTGTGAATGGAACCTAACCTATATAAAAGTACTGAGGTGGGAAACAAAGTATTAAATTCTAGGAATTGCAAGTAAACTAAGTGGCAAAAATAGAGAACATGGGAAGAGCCTTCCATTCTGTAACGTGAGGAGATAACCTGAAACCAGAGAAGGGAGCTCAGAAGGAAGGATCACATTAAAATCCTGGTCACTTATAATTTCATGTTCGTTAAATTGTTTCAGTCTCTGAAAATCTTCTGTTTGCTTTGTTAAACCTATGGAAGAAATCAAAATTCTTCTGTTCTTACAAAGGAGGGATTCCTAGAGATTTGTGGTTGGGAAATGAAAATAAATATACATTTCCATTTCCCCGTCATAAAACTGAACTTAACTAGCAATAACCATTGGCTCCTGGCGGGGGGGAGGCTATGTCAGTGCATATATTCACACATTCCCTCTTATTTAATTGCAAAAATCCACTAATTATATGATATGTGACCACTAATTAATTATGAATTTAGTTATAAATGAAAGCTGTCTATTACTGCATGTCTTCTTTATTATAAAAATTTAGTATTCACTAAAAAAGCATCCCATTACATTTTCTATGTAACCAGAAGAGTAGATGAGGAATATTTAACATGAATCAAAGTAAAGTTGATTGACAGAACCTAGAAATTCCATGCACATTTAAATTTCTGTAAGGGAACTTGAAAAATGACTACCTGACTTCACTTGTTAAGTTATAAGCTTTTAATCCCCTAAGGGGAAAAAAATGACTTTCCTGGTTAAATCACTTAATAATTCTCCCTGGAAATAAAATAATCAGTATTTCAGTGGTTCCTTAAAAACAAATCAAAGAATTAACAGCCCTGACCTCAAGAAGTTTATAATCTAGGAGATTATAAAATCATATACAGAAAAATTCATAAAAATTACATTCAAAATAAATGTGAGACTATTTGGGGATAATAGGAGTGAGAACAACTGGGAGATCAGAAGAAACTGCTAAGCAGGGAAGAGGATAAATGTGTCATGGCCCTGTCCAAATGGAGTTTAAATTTTGCAGTGGGAATAAATAAATATGATACAATTGAACATAAAATTGCATGAGTGTTAGAGCATTCTGTAAAATTTTCAATAAAGAACACATCAAAGATTAAAGATTTATACTTGAATGAGATTTTGAAATAATCTAATCAAATTCTCATTTTACAAATGAGGCAGTTCAGCTATAAGAGCTTGAACTCAGGACAATGTTAATGCCAGAGAAATTTATAACTTTAACAAGGTTTTCTTTTGTCCCCCCCAATTCCTTGTTAAAATCAGCAACACTAAAGATAAAAAAAATTCAATTAATTTTTCATAGTCAAATTGGGCAACATTTTTCAAAGGAGTTCTGTGACTGTCTAGTTTGTTCTTAGAGCATGTTACATTAATCCATTACTATTATTGAAAGGGAAGAAAGGAAAGAAGGAAGGAAGGAAGGAAGGAAGGAAGGAAGGAAGGAAGGAAGGAAGGAAGGAAGGAAGGAAGGAAGGAAGGAAGGAAGGAAGGAAGAGGGAGAGGGAGAGAAAGAGAGACAAAGAGAGACAGTCAGAGAGAGACAGAAAGACACAGAGAGAAAGAGAGAGAGAGAGAAAGGAAAGAAGGAATGAAGAAAAGAAAGGAAGGGAGGGAGGGAAGAAAGTGAGAGAGAGAGAGAGAAACAAAGGAAGGAAGGAAGGAAGGAAGGAAGGAAGGAAGGAAGGAAGGAAGGAAGGAAGGAAGGAAGGAAGGAAGGAAGGAAGGAAGGAAGGAAAAGAGGAAGTCAGGAAGGAAGGGAAGAAAAGAAAAAGCAGGGAAGGAAAGAAGGGGCAAAAAAAAAGGGAGGGAGAGAGGGAAGGAGGAAGGAAGGAAGAATGAAATAGCATTTATTCAGTGCTTACTATGTCTGTAGTATGTTCCAGGGCTCCAAAGCCAACTGCTCTTCCCAAAGGCACTAACTTCTAATAGGCCAGGTCAGGCAGCTTAGGTGTATTCAGCTTCAAGACTCGGGGCCCCAGGGGCCTTACAGCAGCAGAAAACTTTTGGTCACTGATTTTCTATAATGCCATTTTCACTGATAAAACACTATTCAAGGGAACTGCTTGAGAGTGCTGAGGACTTTGATGGTAACAATCTTGTTCCAAGGCTCTCCAGTGGCTGTAACAAGGATGGCAGAGGAGGATGGAGCAGCTCGAGGAAGAGTTGTGGGTTTGCATCATCACAAGGGCTATCTCCCAGAGGCAGGGAGCAGGATGTATTATGAGTCTGCGGTCTCAGGGATCTTGGGCTTCCTTGCCTGTAGGAGCAAGCTGACCACTGATGTTGGTGGGAGCTAAATGCTTTGAGAACCAGCTCCCCTGCTCTGGAAGGCCCAGGCCTCAAGCCTGGCTGTTTGTGTGGGAGAGTTTGAATTTCTCCAGGACAAACACAGAACTCCAGGTGTTCACACCTTACCCAAGGTGGGATGGGGGATGGAGGAGGGGGAGGGGGCGGCCCAGCACTGATTATCCAGAGAGGGCCTCTGACCTTTCTTTCTCTGACCTTTCTAGGCCTCCCATTAATTATGTGAGGACAGCCCAGATCCAGCCCCAGCCCTAGGGAGTCCCCAACACAAATCCTGCCTGAGCATTTTTGGATTTCATGTAGAAAGGATTCTAGTTCATTTATTTGACCCTCTTAGGTCTGTTCCCACTCTAAAACTGTGATTCTGTCATTTAAAACTGGTCAGCAAATGGAAACCCAAGAATAGAATGAAAAAGTATTATTTTCCTCAAAATGATTTTACTTTTGTGGACTGTGAAATCATTTCTTTTGAAGGCACCACCGAAATACTGATATTCTCATTATGGGGAGAATTATTTTATGATTTAACAGAGAACATCTTTTCTTCTTTTTCTTTTTTTTTAATATGACAATTCAGGTCAGAAAATCATTTTCAAGGTCCCTTGCAGGGATTTAAATGTGCGTAGAATTTCCAGGTTGTGTCAATCAACTTTACTTTGATTCTTGTTAAATACTCATCAGCTCCCTTTTTGGTGCATAGAAAATGTAAAAAAGGCTGATTTTTAATGAATACTAATTTTTCTTAATCATTGAATGGGAAAATGCACTTATAACTATGTCTCATTTCAAAGCAAAACTAGAAAGAATAGTTACATTCCCTGAAAAGCTAAGATTTTTTTTTTGTTTTATATAAAAGAAAATATATGAATATATGCATAGGTGAGAGCCCCCAGGAGGCACATAGTACATCTAGTTGAGAATAATGTTATGGCAGGAGAAATGACAATACAAATTTAGGACTTCCTGATCCATAGGTTGATTGAGAGAAGACCTCCACGGTTTGTAGAGAGAGGGAAGATTCTATTTCTGTCCCATGGGTGCAAGTAAAGAAAGATTTCTGAGGTAGATCCAAAGCAACAAACATTTAGATCATAAGGAAAGGGGAACAGTGGGAAATAAGTCATTTGTGCTAGATTGGAGGTTGATAAAAGGCCAAATTGTGATGTCAGTTTTGAAAGACAAGTTGGAATTAAGCTATGAATGGGGAATTAAAACCAGAGACAACAGGGAGCTTCAGTAGGTCTTAGTGGTTGCCTAGGACACAAATCACGGGTTGATCTTTTAGATGTTCTTTCTGTCCCTTCACCCTCTTAGAGAAGATAGCCTGTACATCAATACACACAAACTTACATATCATGTGTGTACAAGCATATAGACACATACAGAGTAAGCAGAGGCCAGGAGCTTGGAGTCAGGAGGCTCAGTCCCTGTCATATCTCTAACTTTGCAAAGGGTGTTGGGCAAATTTTCCAATACTTGGAAGGAAAAGCTCTCAGTCTCACTGGGGAGCACTAATTGATGTATTACAACACATGCTAAGATAATTGATAAAGATATTGGAGGTCATTTTGTATTTTGATCTCTCTAACACAACGGATGATCTGTCCACTGGTCTTCACTCATACTATTCAGGTTTAGTCTAGACCCCCAATCTTGTTGCCTTCAATCTTAGAATAGCTTATCAGTCAGCATGGATTTATTAGGCACTTATATGTAGGCACTTTGGGCTCATTGATTCTAGTCTATCCCCTTTGTAAATCATGATCCATACAGCTAACAGAATGATCTTTCTAAAGCACAAATCTGATACTCCTCATGCTCAAGAAGCTTGGCTGGTTCCCTATTTCCACCTAGGTAAAATGCCAACTCCTCAACTTGCTATTTAAAGTACCTCACAAGCTGATCTCAGGCTATATTTTCATAATAAGGGATCATTTTTTTAGATTTTTGCAAGGCAATGGGGTTAAGTGGCTTGCCCAAGGCCACTAATTATTATAATTAATTATTACTATAATTTTTAAGTATCTGAGGCCAGATTTGAACTAAGGTACTCCTGAATCCAGGGCCAGTGCTCTATCCACTGCACCACCTTGCTGTCCTCATAATATACTTGCTGCTCCCCTCAATCCTTGCCTCCATCTCTTGAAGCAGATTGCCCTGCACAGTTGGAACACAACTTTCTACCCTTACAATCTTTATTCCTCTCCAAGGCTCAACTCAAATCCTCCACAACCTTACTAGATTCTTCTTTTTTAATTTTTTTTTCCAATTACATGTAAAATAGCTTTCAACATTCATTTTCTATAAGATTTTTAATTCTGTCTTTGTCTATCTCCCTCCCTTCTGCCCCCCTCACTATGACAGCAAGTCGTCTGATATAGATTATACATGTATATGTTAAGCATATTTCGATATTAGCCACAGTATTAAAGAATCAGAACAAAAGGGAAAAAACATGACTAAGATAAAAAAAGCATAAAACCAGTTTTAAAAAGTAAAAATAGGATGCTTGGATTCTATAATTCTTTCTGTTAATGTGGGTGACATTTTCCATCACAAGTCTTTTAGAATTTTCTTCAATCATTGTATTGCTGAGAACAGCTAATTCCATCATAGTTGCTCATCAAAGTTGGTGTTAATGTATACAATGTTTTCCTAGTTCTACACACTTCATGTAGCATCAGTTGACCTGTCTTTCCAGGTTTTTCCTAAATCCAGCTACTCATGATTTCTTATAGAAAATTAGTATTCCATCACATTTGTATACTACAATTTGTCCAGTCATTCACCAACTGATAGAGATCCAGCCCCTCCATCCAATTCTTTGCCACTCCAAAAGGAACTGCTATAAATATTTTTGTACATGTATAGGTCTTTTCCCTCTTTTATGATATTTTTGTGTCCCAGACCCAATAGTAGCATTTCTGGATCAAAAAGTCTTCAGTTTTATAGACCTTTGAGAATAGTTAGGAAGATTCTTCTAATCTACTTAGTTATTTATTGGTGTTCTCTTCCTTAAATGTATATTGTTAAATTTCAATGGTGTCACTATTTCCTTATATGTTGCATTCTTCCAATAATACTTCAATAAAAAGCTGCCATCAAGGTCTACTTTCATTTTATCTTTGCAGTCCTAGGATCCTTATCCAATTTTATGATAAAAATTTAAGTGACCATACTTTTATCTCAATCAAATTTCAGGGTTCAGGGAATATATAGTGCTAGAACCTGCTGGTCCTGGAACATGAGAATTAAAAGTTAAATTTTGAGTTGAAGCATCTCCAACTCAGAAATCAGAAAAAATATTCCAAATAAGAACGTCATTTATTATTTTGTTAATTTTCTAGATTTAAGAAAGTAATGGAGAAAATGTCAAGAGGATTAAATATTAAAATGCATCTTGCATATAAAATTCTCTGCATAGTCTATTGTTAAAGTCCCCAGAACAACCCAGTTCCTAAAGATCAGTTATGGTTTAAGACTGGAAAACATCCATCAAACCCCTGTAAAAGGATAATGTTTGAGGACAAACTGTGTGACATCATGGGATATGGTTGTTTTTCAGTTGGAGTATGTTTATTTTCACTAACTAAAGCCTCTTTATCCTTATAAAAGAATATCAAAACCATATTTATATGGTCAAACAAAAGAAATTCCCAAACTGTTCATCTTCAAGATGTATATTTTATTCCTTATATTGAATATGGAATCTTTAGGGTAGGAAGTAGCATGTCATTGGTCTCCTAGAATGCTGGTTGATCAAAGCAATGCAATTATTCTATCCATGTTTTCCTGTTTCTGCTCACTTAACTGTCCACTTTGCCAATTTGATGGGTATAATATAGAAGCTCAGAATTTGTTTAATTTTTATTATTTTATTGGTGATTTGGAGTTTTTTCATATCGTTGATGAAAGTTTAGATTTTTGTCCCTTCGAAAATTGCCTGCTCATATCCTTTGATCATTTATTGATTGGGGAAAGGTTCTTTTTCTTATAAATATATCTTCATATATCTATATGTATATCTCATAATATCTGTAAGGATTTTCCCCCATTAACTGGTAAAATAGTCAAATTAAAATTGCTTTCTAAATAGTTTTCTATATTAGGATAAATCTTCAATGGCCCAATATAGACCACTCAGTTAATCATCCTTACATATTTATTCAGTGGGAGCTAACCTGCATAATGCTTTAAGATTTTCAAAATAGTTTTATGTGTATTAGTTTATTTGATCCTTAAAATATCCCTATGCCTGAGGCCAGATTTGAACTCAAGAAGAGAATTCTAAACCTGGTACTCATACCAATGTGCCACTTAGATATATGTATGCGTGCATGCATATGAATATATGTACTACCTGGTCATTGCACATGTATGCACAATGCATGGTAATGTATGCTATATGTGTGCTTGTGTATGTATGCACATGAGAATACACACATGAACATATATGCATGAACATATATAATTATATGAGAGAGGGAGATAGAAAGAGAGAGAGAGAGAGAGAATAGAAGACAAAGAGAGGCAACAAATTGACAAAGTGAGAATTTGTCATGAATTATTCCAGAAAATAATATATTACATTAGAGCTAAAGGTTTCCAGGAACAAATGCCATTTCTACCACTTAGTATCTATGTGATCTTGAAGAAGTGGCTTCCTCTCTCTTGACCTTGGTTACTTCATTTTTTAAATAGAGTGGAAATGAGGGTAGGGACAAAAAAGGCAAAATAGATGCTCTCCAAGATTCCTTCCAATTCTAACTTTCCATGATATAACCAAGAGAAAATAGAGAAAGATTATTCAGTAATCTTAAAGCATTTTGAGTATGAAGGCTGTCAATACACATCTTTTGAATGTCCAAAAATACGGCAGAGAATTTCATATAAGTGCTCTTCCTAAAACGTTCAGTCTTTGTCTCTTCTTTTTCCTTTTTCTTTCACTTTCTTGTCTTCATCTTTCTTGTTCTTTCTGTATGTGTCTCTGTGACTCCCTCTCCTGCTTCTCTCTCCCTTCTCTTTCTATTTTTAATTTAATATTTATTTTCATTTTGTACAAATAATGTTTTTATACATTAATAAAATATTCTTGTTTAAGAGTAAATTAAATACCTCCTCCTCCCATAAATATAGACTCACTTGAGTGATAAAGGGGAGGGAAAAAATTAAAATTAAAAAAAATAGTAATAATTGTAGGTCTGGCCAGGTGGTGCATTGGACAGAGCACCAGCCCTGGTGCCATGAGCACCTGTGCCCACATGCTACCCCGTACACCCAACAATCACCCAGCCATGTGACATGCAAGCCACCTGAACCCCACTTCCCTGCAAAAACCAAAAAGAAAAAAGAAAAAAAGACCCAAAATAAAATAAAATAGTAATAATAGTAGGGGTGGCTGGGTGGCGGACAGAGCATTGGCCCTTGAGCCAGGAGCACCCGGGTCCAAATCCGGCCCCAGACACCCAATGATCACCTTGCTATGTGGCCCCAGGCAGGCCACACAGCCCCATTTGCCCTGCACCCCCCCAAAATAATAATAATAAAAATTGTGCTTGAGTCTTTGTTCCAACACCAACAACTCTATCACGGATGGATCACATTCTTTATGATAAGTCCATCACAAAAGTGACTTCCATATTTTTCCACCGTTGCCATTGCTTCTCTTTCATCATAATTATAACAGTAGCAATAATATTTGTAGAAACATTTATGTAATACTTATATATATATATATATATATATATACACACAAATAAATGCACATATATTTGAACGTTTCAGATCCCTTATGGTTTTATCTTTCTCTGATTCCAGAATATTCAACATTTTTCTGCCTCTTTCCCCACTGGTTCAAGTTTTGTAGATCACATGGATTAGTTAAGGGACATCTAATGACTCATCCTCCTTTCATAGAATTTTATATCTTATATAATTTTATATCTGAGACCATCTAACCCAACTCTCATTTTACAGAGGAGAAAACTGAGGACCAAGGAGCACAACTGGCTTGCCAAAGGACACAAGAATATTAAATGGCAAAGGGGATATTCAATCTAGCTCCCGTGCCTTGCAATCATACCACTGCTCTCTGGCCACTCATAGTCATAACATACCAACAGCAAACCGATCTGCCAGCACTTCTGACCTAGTTATTCTCTGCTCCTCTCTCTAGCATCTGCCTCTCCACCTCACAACAGTATTCCTTGGTTTTTCTGGACAATCTTTCTGCTGTCATCAATGTTTGTGAATCATCTATAGAATCTTGAGAATCATAACTCTTCTCTGTTGATGTGGAAATCCATTGTCATGCTGGAAGATTTTTCTTAGAGAATCCCTCAGGGGCAAGGCTTGTTTTAACATCATCCCTTTAATGTTAATCTATTTCCCTTTAGGCGTCTTCCCTAGGATACCCCATTAGGAAATCCTCAGGCCAGAAAAACTGAATCTTGGTCCCAGAGAACTCTCCCCATTCTCCATCTGACTATTGTCCACAGCTCTTTCCGAAGAGGCTCTATTGTGAGTTTCTGGGCAAGGCCACTGGTGTAAAGTCTGCTTAGGGCATTAGTATGGATGAAGCAGCATTGTATTGGAGAAAGAACTCAATCATCCTTCAGAAGACTTGACTGCTATTTACTAGCTTTGCTATTTGGGATAAATTATCTTTCCTTCAATGATCTTAAATAGAATCTCAAAACAGCAGTGTTAGATCTCAAAAGAAAGATGGACTGCATTCAGAGCAACCCCAACCCAATTCTCAAATCCTATCCACAAATGATCCAGATGAGATCATCCCACCTCCATAT